>NW_026576236.1:0-137870 GCF_028641065.1 Leucoraja erinaceus | reverse complement strand
TCTTTTGGCTGTTTTCATTCTGTTTTATTTCTATGTGTTAGCGTATCTTTAGTTTTGTATTATGTGGGGGGTGGAGGAAACAAAACTTTTTTTATCTCTTCCCTCGACGGAGGTGCAACTTTTTCCGTATTGCATCTCCGCCAGCATTGTGGCCTAACATCGTGGAGCTGGAGGTAGCTTTGTTAGGGATCAACGTCGCGGGTGGATGATTGCAAGCTTCACTTGGTCCGCCCTGTTTCGACTAATGCAATCAACCCGGCGTGCACAATCAAATAAGATCAAATAGAACAAGTTGTCCTACAACTTTAGGCTGTGCACGCCATACGCATGAAGAAGAAGAAGGATCAACGTTGGGAGCTCCAACTGCGGGATCTTTGACCGCCCCGATTGCGGGAGCCTTGATCGCTCCGTTGTGGGGGCTTTGATTGCCGACTGCGTGATCGTCGATCCCCCCGGCGGCAGGTGTTTCGATTGCCCCAACCGCGGGAGAAAAGGAGGAAGATGGTAAAAGTTATTCACTTCCCATCGCAGTGGGGAATATGTGGTCGCCGGAAAACACGATGGACGAGCTGCCTGCCCTGGTGGGGACTCGGAGGGATTGCCGTGAGTGCAGTGATCCTGGAGTCTGGTGCGAGTGTGGACAGCTTCCTGACTTTGGGCTGGCAGGGACTGCAGAGAGAGTACAGCAGTCGGTGAAGGAGCATGTGTGTGGCCCGGATATTGAACTGATGGCTGTGGGTCTCCGCTTATCCCGTGTGCCCTAGGGATTGTCACACGCCGCTGTGATGGCTATTTATGTTTAATCTTTATGTCGTTTTGTATCTTGTTGCTTTTTTGGTATTACTGTGTGGTAAATCAAATTTCACTGTACTTCAGTACACGTGACAATAAAGGACCATTAAACCATTGAATGCAAATTAATGATTTCATCCCGTGATTTCATTAATGATAATTTTAATTTTAATGTCTTAATACCAAGGCGGAGTTGAAGACCTAACTATTGGTGCACTTGAATTACAAATGTTGTGTGTGTGTGATTTCCATACTATGTTGCCCAGTTTTTTATCACTATTAGGAGATATTAATCACTTGTTAACTTCCTTAGTTGCTGGAAGACTTTAATGAAAAACTCTGGGAAAAGGAAGAGGAACTGCGAGAAACAACACAACACGTGGAAATACTGCAGAAAAATCTGGAAAGGAAAAATTGTGTGATAGTGGTAAGGAAATCATTGTTTGCTGCTGTGTGAATCTCTATTACAGGGCGGCGTATTACTTCTATTACAGCGTAATCTCTATTACTTCAGCGGTGGGCGTGGTGCGGGTGAGTGCTCGCCAGGGCTCGCCGGAGGGGAGCGCTCCGTTTTGCTGAAGCCGCGGTCTGCAGAGCTCCAGCCGGCGCTGCGTCCGCACCCTGGGAATCCCTCGTGGGGATCTGGGGGAAGAAGAGCTCCAACTGCCGGCCCATGGCCTACTTCTACCGCGGGCATGGTGGGGACTTACCATCAGGAGCGGGGATCCCTGGAGAGGAGCTCTGACCGCCGGCCTTGCAGTCTGCGGTGCTTCTGGCTGCGGCGCAAACTATAAATCTCCGACCGCCGGCCTGTGGCCTACACCAGCCTGAAGCCGCGTTCTCCGGTGGGGAGGCAGCGATTCAGGAGTCTAGGACTGTTAAAAATAAATTGGATAGTTATATGGACGGGAAGGGAATGGAAGGTTATGGTCTGAGCGCAGGTATATGGGACTAGGGGAGAATATGTGTTCGGCACGGACTAGAAGGGTCGAGATGGCCTGTTTCCGTGCTGTAAATTGTTATATGGTTATATGGTTAGAGGTCATAGCATCAGAATTAAAGGGTATCCTTTAGGAAGGAGATGAGAAGGAATTTCTTTAGTCAGAGGATGGTGAATCTGTAGAATTCATTGCCACAGAAGGCTGTGTAGGACTTCAGTGGATATTTTTAAGGCAGAGATAGATAGATTCATGTTTAGTACGGTGTCAGAGATGAAGGGAGTAGAACAGGAGGAAGAGATAGATGATTGGATGGTGCAGGAGACTTGATGGGCCAAATGGCCTAATTCTGCTTCTATCACGTGACCTTATGATAACTGTTTTAATTTTGATGACTACTTGACAAATCCATTTTGACAGCTTCAACTTTTCTTGCTTATCTGCTTGGCTTATTCATTTCATTCATTTAATGTTACTTTAGAAAGCTGCATTATTCTAAGCTTAATGGGACTGTCCCACAGGTGACTTTTTATGCGACTGCAGGAGACTATGCCGTCGTCACATGATCGCCACATGTTCGCAGGTGGTTGTTGGAAAGTCACCTTCATGGACGTGAGGAGTTCCCGCATTCTGAGAACTCGTCGCGGCATCCTTATGGTCGCCGCCATTTTTTCAACATGGAGAGTAGCGAGAATTCCCGTGCCATAGGTCCTAATGGGTTTCCAGGAGGTCGAAGGTTCTCGTAGGTTATAGCCGGTGCAGACCGGTGAATTTCATTGGGAAAAAAAACGTAAACAGTAATTTTCAGAAGCAAAGAAAACTGACCGGTAATGTTAATGTCCGCCGAGCTTCACAACCGTGGATCTCTGGCTTCTTAAAAGTTGGCTCCACTCCTTTTTCCCCATTCTCTCCCCCCCCCTTTTAAAGGACTTACTGTCCATGGGCTTTAACCTTCGTAATTAGAGCGCAAACCTTCCTGTTCATCGCGGCATGTGTATCACCTTGGCTTTGCACCATGTGAATTTCACTCAGACAGTTCCTCCCCTGCTTGCCCTGTCTCCCGCCTGCATAATGGGCTGGAAAGGAAAGTGTGTGTGTGTGTGTGTGTGTGTGTGTCACTCTGACAGTCGCCGTTCCAGTTGCCGGTTTATCAGGTGACTGCCGGCAACTTGACAGACGCCTGACAAATCGCCTAAGTGGAACAGGCTCCCTCCCGAAAGTCTTTTTCGTTTAATTTGGCTACTTTTTAATTTTTTTAGGAGTTAGTTGAACATGTAAGAAAGCTTGAAGATAAGAATGAGGACCTGGACAACAAGTATTACGCTGAAGATTACGCCAGCCATATCAAGATCTGTGGTTTGAGGGCGACCCATGAAGCTGAATTAGCAAATCTCAAAGGTAAACACAGCACTCAGCTCTGTAAAATCAGGGAGAAACATGCACAAGAAACATCACAGAAAGATCAGTGCTGTTTACAACTTCACAAAGATCTCCAACATTTAAGACCTCACGCCAAGTTCTGTGCACCCCTTGCAGAACAGGCAACTGGTTCTTTAAATTATTTCACCGAACGGAAGATTAACGAACTGGAAGGTAATTACTCAAAGTTGACCTGTTAATATTTTTGGCCATAAATGGTCCTACCGCAGATTTGTACATCTGTCGTCTCGTGGTAGGGAGTAGGTTTGCCCTAAAATATTCTAGCATTAGAGGAATGGAGTGGATTTTATGACAAAACATCACTTCATTTTTGTTTTGCCGTGTAATTCTCTGGTCCCTGTAACCTCGTGAGATTTTGTGTATGCAAATTGGTTGCTGTAATTCCCATATTTTATCACTGATCACACTTAAAAATATACTTCATTGGTTGGTAAATGGGTTGGTACATTGATTGATCAGGAAAAGTAGCGTGTAATCTAAGTTTTTTTCATTCAGGTATTCTTGTCAGATTCCTTGATCAGAAGATAGTGATGTTTAAAGGATTCAATAAAATAATTCTTTGAGAAGCATTTGTAAGAGTCTGCCAAATGGCTGACAGGAACACACAGTAGTCATTTGGACAGATTCGTACAGATGCTTTTCAAAACATTCTCTTCTTGAATCCTTTAAACATCGCTATCACTGAATTTTCATTTTCAGAGGATGCCGATAGTTAAAACATGACATGGTGAAGGGCGGCCTGGTGGCGCAGCGGTAGAGTTGCTGCCTTTCAGCGCCAGAGACCTGGGTTTGACTCCGACTGTGCTGTTTGTCTGTACGGAGTTTGTATGTTCTCCATGTGGGTTTTCGTCCAGGTGCTCCTGTATCCTCACACTACAAAGACATACAGGTTTGTAGGTTAATTGACTTGGGTTAATGGTAAATTATCCCTAGTGTGTGTAGGATAGTGATAGTGTGCGAGGATCATTGGTCGGCACAGACACAGTGGGTCGAAGGGCCTGTTTCCACGCTGTATCTCTAAATAAAATCATTTGAAGACATTTTACCATTCACAATGCACTTGCCGGAAATGGTACATCAAAGTATTTTAATTTCAAATAGCTTTTAAATGAGAAGGCCACAGAGCAACCATGACACTTCATTATCTCCATGAATGTCTTATCTCTGTGAGACTTGAGCTGTGTTTGCATGACAGTTTACGGAAGTGAGGGTGAAACCAGGGACAAGGTAGAGAGACTATATTCAGCAGCAGAAGAGGATATTCATTTGGAATAATTTAAAATAAATAAGGGTTTTAATGGAGCCAGTGAAGAATGATCATTTTGTTTGTTTTGGGATTCAGTAAATTTATACCTTAATTTCCAAAATGTTGAGGAGACACATTTTCTGTGGAGCTTTATTCAAGCTTCTAATCATTTCTCACTAGTGATAGTTAAGGAATTTATCATTGGATAAATATGTAAATGGAATTACCATTGTGCCTGAGCAATCTTCAAGCTTAATGAATTGTAGCATTTCAAGGATATTTGATGATTTCAAATGCTGGTATTTAGTAGAACATATGATTTTCACTGATTTCCATTAACTGCTGTGGAAACTATTGCAAATTGTGGAGGTATTGCTTTTTTTGCAACAAATATCAGATTGTTTTTTCCTTTCTCTTTCTAAAAGAACAAGTGAGGCTTCTGAAGCAAGAGGCGGAAAGGTCAGAGGACAGATTTGTGTCAATGGAAGCTTCATACCTGTTGAAAATTGAACAGATCCAAGAGGAGCTGGACAATGTACAGGTACCCCAAATATAAGTCCCTTGCACCTGGTGACGATTAACTGAATATTGATCTGTTTGCCATTTACCTGGAATGAAATGACTTCATCTTATCAAAAAAGGAAAATTGATGGTATGATATACCGTGAGTTGTTGAAGCATTGTAGGAACCAAATTTTTTTTTTACACACAGTTAGTTATGTACATTGTAGATTTTCAATCTGGGCTCAACTGTATGAAGGAGTGCTTCCCTACATTTCACTGCTCACTCCATTCCATGTAGAACCCCTTTCTGAAGAGTAAGTGACATGGGATAGATGTGAGCCTGCAGGAAAATTCAATCATAAAATAGTTGTGGTAGAATGGAGCTGTCAGCAGTGGCACATTAAAAGTATAATGCATGCTAAAATTACTTAGAGAGTCATACTGCTCAGAAACAGGCCCTTCAGCCCAACTTGCCCACCATTGACCAACATGCCCCATCTACACTAGTCTTACCTGCCTGTACAGTCATAAAGCAAAATATTGAATCTAGAATTTGAATGGTGGCTATTTCACAGACCACTAGAAATCCCTTGGCTTTAATTGACACTAAACTTATTTCTGCCCAGCTTGTACCTTCTCAGAAGCTGCTGCTGGAGCTCCAAGACGTAGCAGAAGACTTTGAAGAGGAGAATGAACAGTTACACCAGAGAGTGAACTGGCTGCGACACGTCGAGGCACAAAATGGTGTGTGTATAGTATGACTTTAATTGGGTAAGAAGGAACTGTGGATGCTGGTTTACACCAAAGATAAACACAAAATGCTGGAGTCAGTGGGTCAGGCAGCATCTCTGGAGAAAAGAATAGGTGATACTTTGGTTCAAGACCCTTCATCAGACAGGGAGGGGGTAATTAGAGGTATGGGGATGTACAGAATAAAGCAGAGCCTGCATCGATGACTCAGGTAGGTTGGAGCTGACAATGGTCCATTGTTGGCTGGGGATGAGGTGATAATGAAGGAATACAAATGGTGAAATTAGCAAAAGGACTAGGGTGGGGAAGATACGGGGAGAGAAAGAGAGAATGGAAGGGTTATTTGGTTAGAGATCCTTCATTCTCTTGTGTAAGAAGGAACTGCAGTTGTTGGTTCAAACCGAAGATAGACACATAAAACTGGAATAGGTCAGCAGGACAGGCAGCATCTGTGGAGAGAAAGAATGGGTGACGTTTCAGGTCAGGACACTTCCTCGTTTTCTTTATTTAAATGGTGATATGTGTTTTCTTACAGAGAATCTTCAAGCAATATTGGAGCAATATGAGGAGCAACAACACGAAATGCAGGAACAATTAGAACAGGTTACCAAGGGAGCAACTTCCCAGGTTGGGAGAATTTCAGATGCATTTAATTTATCCACATGCAATCTTAATTCCAAGTGTGCGCATTCTGCACAGATTCAACAGTCTCAAGTATCCTGATATTTAATATTACGTTGCATTTTATGTTGCTTATTCAGATTTTTTTTTTTAATGGGTCATTTAAGTAATCTTTTATTTTGCTCTTTTCTATTATCATCCTTACCTTTACATAGAAACATAGAAAATAGGTGCAGGAGTAGGCCATTCGGCTCTTCGAGCCTGCACCACCATTCAATATGATCATGGCTGATCATCCAACTCAGTATCCTGTACCTGCCTTCTCTCCATACCCCCTGATCCCTTTAGCCACAAGGGCCACATCTAACTCCCTCTTAAATAAAGTCAATGAACTGGCCTCAACTACCTTCTGCGGGAGAGAATTCCAGAGATTCACCACTCTCTGTGTGAAAAAAGTTTTCCTCATCTCGGTCCTAAAAGATTTCCCCCTTATCCTTAAACTGTGACCCCTTGTTCTGGACTTTCCCAACATCGGGAACAATCTTCCTGCATCTAGCCTGTCCAACCCCTTAAGAATTTTTGTAAGTTTCTATAAGATCCCCCTCCTCAATCTTCTAAATTCTAGCGAGTACAAACCGAGTCTATCCAGTCTTTCTTCATATAAAAGTCCTGACATCTCAGGAATCAGTCTGGTGAACCTTCTCTGCACTCCCTCTATGGCAAGAATGTCTTTCCTCAGATTAGGAGACCAAAACTGTACGCAATACTCCAAGTGTGGTCTCACCAAGACCCTGTACAACTGCAGTAGAACCTCCCTGCTCCTATACTCAAATCCTTTTGCTATGAATGCTAACATACCATTCGCCTTCTTCACTGCCTGCTGCACCTGCATGCCTACTTTTAATGACCGGTGTACTTTTGGCTTGATGCTTGCATCTGAGGGGTGCTATTTGCTTCCACACCAGATAGTTTCTGTATGCCATACCTAGCAATGTTACAACATTTTGAGATATAAAAAATCAAGTCTACAATTTATCCCATCAGATAAAGCATAAAAAGGAGTTTAATTTGACACCCAATTCACTTTCATATATTCAGTATTACAAAAGTTATGACCATTTTCATACACTGAAATTAGCATGTTGTTCCCTATTGCTTTTCCATTGATTTAACTCAAAAGCTGTGATCGAGGACAGTCAAAAGCCTGTAACTTTCTTAAAAATTAAGAGAACTGAATGAAATTTTCAGTTATTATAAATTGAAGCATTCTGAAACAAATATGAAACAATCTTACTTGGATAACCTGAAATTAAAGCATATAATTAGTTAGTTACCTAATGGTAGCTAATTACAAAATTCAATTACTAGATGTAAACATCTATCCATTTCTTAAGAAAAGGTTAACATTTTTAAATAGCCTAAGTGACCAATTAACACAAGAATTCACAATGTAACATGATTTTTAAATCTCATTGTCATGAATTTATAAGCCAAATGGAAGGAATTTTATGTTTAATTCCCGTAAATTAATAGCCATTTTAATCATCTTGCGAATAGGTTTTTGTGGAACGCGATCGATTGGAACGTTGCGATTGCAGTGAATTTGAACCCCATATTGGCAGGAAAAACACTGCCGGTTCGTATGGGGCCAAAATCACATTATCGCCAAGGAAAATTTGATTAGTCATCCTAAGAAGGAAGTTTATATGTAAAATAGACGACTTACAATTTGTTTTGTCCCCTACGTGAGATCCGTCCCGTTGTAAGCGTCGACAGTGTTATATGTCAAAACAATCTTTCTGCAGCAACTTAACAGCCTGAGGAAGTTTGACTCCGACAAGCAGGAGAAAACGGCATTTTAATCCCCCACCCCCCCCCCCAAGGCGCCAAATTCACGCACACGGCCAGTGGCAGAACTGCAGCGCTGCTGAAGGTAAGTATTGTAACACCGCTACAATACCACACACCTTGGACATGGAGAAAATCTACTGAATTAACTAGTCTGGTTGGGGAAGCAACAGAGTGTTTCCAGACTTCTTAATCTAGAGTAACTTTACCTATTTATATTATACGGTCATGAAGAATAGGAAAATTAGGTCATTCGGCCCCTCAAGTCTACCCCACCATTCAATCATGGCTCAAGGTAGAAATCAATGTTTAAGCACAATCTTACAAGGTTCTATTTAAAAGAGCACTTTCATTTCCTAATGGTGCACGGAAACAAGCCCTTGCATCAATGAATAATTTGAGCAGGATACTAAATCTCAAGGTACTAAAGATCAAGCCATGACATTGCTCATTAATGGGACTTGTACCTCAGGATGCATATGATGACTAAATATTTGTGTTTTTATTTATTTTTTAATTTAAAAGATTCCTAGATGGACACAGCAAAGATATGTTGTAATCTTGTTTTGCATTCATGTGTGTATAAAGATTGAGCACTATTTTCATTTTGCAGGAAAAGGAAGAACTGGAAATCCTTCCAGAAGCAACACAGCAGGAGCGCAGAGAACAAGATCCGTCCTCCTGCAAGAATGAATTGGCTGAGCTAAGGTTTGGTTCGACTTGAACTGGGATATCAGTTGCATTTCTATTGTGCCATACGATCAAATGGGATTATCCCTTGATGCTTTGGCTGGCAAACAACGTTTGAAGTGTCGATGATGGTAGCAAAGACGGCAGTCAATTTTCGTAGGGTGGTGTCGTAGAGCCACAAATTATTCAACTCCTTGACGATGGAGAATCCGTCTGGTTAAAGGAGGACATTCAGTTTTGAATGGCTGAACGGCTTTCATATGGTTTGTTTTAGATTAGTTTAGTTTAGGGAGAATCTAAATCCAAGCTGACTATCAACACGCATTTGGGATTGTTTCAGTTCAATACGCTTCCATTCGGCATATCATCAGCCCCAGGGATTTTTCAAGGGTTTATGTCACAAATTCTAGACGGAATTGAAGATGTGGTGCGTTACTTGGATGACATCCTCATCTCAGCCCCTGGCAGGCAGGCACATGATGAAAGGTTGGAAGTGGTACTCAATGCCTTGAGACACACAGTGTAAGAGTGAAGGCACAAAAGTGTGAGTTCTATTAGAACTCGGTAGAGTACTTGGGTCATAAGATGTACAAGGATAGTCTACACCCCACCAAGGGTAAAGTTGATGCAATCCAGAACACGCCCACTCCCAGAAACATATCTGAGATATGATCCTTTTTAGGATAAGTGCATTATTGTGGGAAGTTCGTGCCATGTCTGTCCACCTGTTTACATCCCTTGAGCGAGATCTTGAGAAAAGATGTACCATGGAAGTGGACACGTGAATGTGAACAAGCTTTCAAATCATGTAAAGCTCAGTTGGTAGAGAGTACAATACTTGTTCATTATGATGTCAATAATCCAATGAAGTTAGCATGTGATGCTTCACCATACGGTGTTGGTGCTGTCTCTCATGTGCTAGTAAATGGAGAGGAGAGGCCTATAGCCTTTGCTTCTAGTACACTCAGTTCCAAATAGAGCGAGAGGATCTTGCATTAATTTT
The DNA here is from genome assembly GCF_028641065.1 of Leucoraja erinaceus. Taxonomy (NCBI): domain Eukaryota; kingdom Metazoa; phylum Chordata; class Chondrichthyes; order Rajiformes; family Rajidae; genus Leucoraja; species Leucoraja erinaceus. The sequence continues at coordinate 128,038 of NW_026576236.1, read as the reverse complement.
TGGCATTAGGAAGGTTTCACAAATACTTGTATGGTAGAAGGTTTGTAATCGAGACACATCACCAGCTGTTGACAGTGATCCTAAATCCAAAAGCACACATACCAACTGTGGCAGCAGCCAGAATGCAAAGATGGGCATTGATATTGACTGCATACCAGTATCAGCAATGCTGACGCCATATCTAGATTACCTTTGGAATCGGAGTTTACCCCAAACAGAGAGAATGTGTTTTATTTCTCTCATGTAGGTGAGTTAACTATCACTTCAGGGGACATTGGGAAGGCTACTCACACTGACAGACTTTTGTCAAGAGTGCAGGAGTATGTTACAAATGGATGGCCAAACAAATTGCCGGATTCAGAGGCAGAACTGAACCCATTTTTTGTACGTAGGAATGAACTCTCAGTAGACCAAGGGTGTGTCACGTGGGAGCGAGAGTTGTAATCCCTGAAAGATACGGAGTAAAATTGTTAGGAGATCCTCCTGATCAGCATTTGGGAATGTGTCTCAAAGAGTCTAGCTAGAAGCTATCTATGATGGCCTGGTGCAGAGTTAGATGGACAATAATTGTTCATTGTGATTGATAGTCACTCCAAGTGGATAGAGGTGTTTCCAATGAACAAAACGACATCCAGCAAAACAATTTACATTTTGCGAGGATTGTTTGCATCCTATGGATTTCCAGAGGAAATGATGTCTGATAACGGACCTTAATTCTGTTCACAAGAGTTTGAGTAATTCATGAAAGGGAATGGTGTAAAACACACTAGAGTCGCTCCATACCATTCCGCTTCAAATGGAGCAGCAGAACGCACAGTGCAAATTTTGAAGTGTACATTAGTCAAACAAGTGCTGGATCCAAATCCAAAGAAAAGCCATTTGTCTCTGTTTCACAAACTGGCTAACTTGAGATGATGAACTAAGGAGAGGTTCTGCAGAGGAAGCATTGCTTGTAGTTGAATTGTCACTGAGTTGAATGTAGGTTCTTGTTTGCTAACATGGTAATAAAATGGCACATCCATTTCACCCATCACTTATAGCAACCTTGGAAAAATAAGATGTCATTAGTCTTTGGATACACTAATGACATCTTATTCTTCCAAGGTTGTTAAAAGACACACGTTAGTTACTTTAGACTTTAGAGATACAGCATGGCAACAGGCCCTTCGTCCTACTGAGTCTGCGCCGACCAGCAATCATCCCGTACACTAGCGCAATCCTACACACGAGGGACAAATTACAATTTTAACCAATCCAAATAGCCTACAAACCCTCACATCTTTGGGATGTGGGAGGAAACTAGAATACCCGGAGGAAACCTACGCAGTAACAGGGAGAAGTTGCAAACTCCACACAAACAGCACCTACAGTCAGGATTGATCCTGGGTCTCTGGCGCTGTAAGGCAGCAATTCTGCCCCCACTGTTACTTGATAGAATCTGAAGAACCATGTGTACACAATGTGCGTGGAATTACAGAATTCTGCTTGTAGGAGCACTGAATGATTTATCCATTTAATTCTCCCCTCTTTCCTCTTTGAGATGCGCCCTTGAATTGTTTTATAAAAAATATATTATTATTGAGTATTTTTTTACCACTTTTTTAGGGAATATAACCTAGGTCAGTTTGCTGAGTGAAAAATAATTTCTCCTCCACTTCCCCTGGCATTTTTGCTAGTTTCTATACCTTTGCTTCCTCCAATTCAAGAAATGGTCTTTCCAGTTTGGCTCCGTCAAACCGCTTGTAGAGAAATCCACAGACTGTCGAAAGCAGCTGCTTCAAAGTCCTTGGAGAAGATTCCTTGAAAGCCGTGTGTTCTTCCCAGCCCTTGGTATCGATGACATTTCTTTGAGAAGGTGGGGTTACTGTGTTACTGTTTATACTGCTGTTTTCTTTCCAGACATGTCAGACCAGCGCCCAGGAAGCAAACAATTGACAATGAAACACACGAGGAATATGAGGAGGCTTTTGAGAATGACTCAATTGAAAAGGTGGTGGTGGCACGGAAGGTGTGTATTGCCAATCAATTCATCGTTTTCTAGTTGTAGTCTAATTTTCTGATGTTTTACACTGCATCGTGCCCCTAACACCCCACCCCAGTGAACAGGGCAACTCTGGAAAACCTGCTTCCATGTACATACTAACTAATAAATAGGATACATAGTACATCGGTTTGGAGTGGGTGATTCAGGCATCAACACAGAAAACCTGGCCTGGTTTCATTGTCCAGCCTCGAGGTCTGCACGTGGTGCCCCTCCCCTCACCCAGCAACAACTCCTCTCCTGCGAGACATGAGGTGTTTGAGTTACTCTCATGTCGCACTCACGCGAATGGGTTTTCAAATGCATATCTCTAATCTCCCTGTTTCGGTATGAAACAGTGCAGTGAATACAGGCCAAGGTGTAAGCCAAATCTCGAAATGAATGCAATAAATTTAGTTATCTCATCTTAACCAAAAGAAATTCTTAAATGTAGAGACACCTTTCTAGGAATACAGAGAGCAGGAAAAAACAGCTGATGAAGGTTTATCTTTCCCCACCTTCAGCTTGCTGTATAGTGTAAGAATGGATACGTCACCCATCACCAAGGAATCCAAGACTAACCATGGAAGCACTGTCATTTTCTGATTGACTGTGACAGAGGATTGTTTAGAATCTAGACTTCCTGTCCAATAGTTCACCAAGGAATCCACATTGCTTGTTTGCTCATAGAATAGTGCATTCATTTGGTCCGTTGTATTGAAGCCGCTGCCACCCATTCGTACATTATAATGCGGATCTTTATAACATGATAAGTAAAAACAAATCTTCACATCTGTACCTTGGCATTTTACTAATTAGTTTAATTCTGAAAGAACTAATTAGTTGAGGTTCATAAGTGATGGGATAAGAATTAGGTCGTGTGGCCAATCAAGTCAACTCCTTGATTGAATCATGGCTGATCTATCTCTCCTTTGTAACCCCATTCTCCTACCTTCTCCGCATAAACTCTGACACCTGTATTAGGTTGATGTTAATTAGCTATTGACATCAGTTTCTGTTTTGCAGGCGAAGAGGCGAGTGAATTTTTTCAAACGTATATTCACCTCTCGAAAATGAAGACTTCACGATGCATGTTGGTGTTGAACCGGCCGACCCCTGTACGGAGCCAGTTCAGGGCGACCCACTCGTTCCAGGGCATGTCCGAGCCAGGTGTGGCTGTGGTGTTTGGTGCAACAGTGAATTGAGGAGGTCGGGAAGTCTGTTCCCAGCTGGTTCTCCAAGCTCCTAGTGTGTTGAAACCGGAGCCACAGAGGGTGGCTGCGTGACGGTAGAAGGGGCGATCAGATGACAGGCGTTGAGGTCCCAGTTGCTGTGAGTCCTGGGCGAGGTGGTGCAAAGGATGTTTGGTGTCCGAAGGGGCCTTGCACACCAGCCTGTGGGTGAAGTACTCTCTGCGAAGCTTGGCGGGTGCGATAGCTGCGAGCACCGGCAGAAGATCCGGAGTAGGACGTAGGCAGCCGGTGATGATCCGCATGGTGTCGTTGAGGATGGCGTCCAGCTTGCTAGTATGAGCGCTGCGGCATCATGCTGGGGCGGTGTACACAGCGGTGCTGTACACGAGTGCAAGAGACCGGTTCAGAGAATAGATATCCAGGCGCCCCATGATGATCCAGCCAAGCAATGCAGGAGGTACACAAAATGCTGGAGAAACTCAGTGGGTGCAGCAGCATCTATGGAGCGAAGGAAATAGGCAACGTTTCGAGCCGAAACCCTTCTTCAGACTGATAGCGGGTGGGGGGGGAAAGGAGAGAAGGAATGAAAAGGGGAGGAGGAGGAGCTCGAGGGCTGGGGGATGGGAGGAGACAGCTCGAGGGTTAAGGAAGGGGAGGAGACAGCAAGGGCTAGCAAAACTGGGAGAATTCAATGTTCATGCCCCCAGGATGCAGACTCCCCAGGCGGAATATGAGGTGCTGTTCCTCCAATTTCCGGTGTTGCTCACTCTGGCAATGGAGGAGACCCAGGACAGAGAGGTCGGATTGGGAATGGGAGGGGGAGTTGAAGTGCTGAGCCACCGGGAGGTCAGGTAGGTTATTGCGGACCGAGCGGAGGTGTTCGGCGAAACGATCGCCCAACCTCCGCTTGGTCTCACCGATGTAAATCAGCTGACATCTAGAGCAGAGGATGCAGTAGATGAGGTTGGAGGAGATACAGGTGAACCTCTGTCGCACCTGGAATGATTGCTTGGGACCTTGAATGGAGTCGAGGGGGGAGGTGAAGGGACAGGTGTTGCATTTCTTGCGGTTGCAATGGAAAGTGCCCGGGGAGGGGGTGGTACGGGAGAGAAGGGAAGAATTGACAAGGGAGTTGCGGAGGGAGCGGTCTTTGCGGAAGGCAGACATTGGGGGAGATGGGAAGATGTGGCGAGTGGTGGGGACACGTTGGAGGTGGCGGAAGTGGCGGAGGATTATGTGTTGTATTTTCCGGCTGGTGGGGTGAAAGGTGAGGACTAGGGTGACTCTGCCCTTGTTGTGGGTGCGGCGATGGGGAGAGAGAGCAGTGTTGTGGGGTATGGATGAGACCCTGGTGCGAGCCTCATCTATGGTGGCGGAGGGAAATCCCCGTTCCCTGAAGAACGAGGACATTTCCGATGCCCTGGTGTGGAACGTGGGAGCAGATGCGGCGTATGCGGAGGAATTGGGAGTAGGGGATGGAGTCTTTACAGGGGGCAGGGTGGGAAGAAGTGTAGTCCAGATAGCCATGCGAGTCAGTTGGTTTATAGTGTATGTCGGTCAGGAGTCTGTCCCCTGCGATGGAGATGGTGAGGTCAAGGAATGGTAGGGAAGTGTCGGAAATGGTCCAGGTGTATTGTAGTGCCGGATAGAAGTTGGTGGTGAAGTGGATGAAGTCAGTGAGTTGTGTGTGGGTGCAGGAGGTGGCCCCAAAGCAGTCGTCAATGTAACGGAGGTAGAGGTCGGGGATGGGATCAAATACAACACATAATCCTCCGCCACTTCCGCCACCTCCAACGTGACCCCACCACTCGCCACATCTTCCCATCCCCCCCCCTTGTCTGCCTTCCACAAAGACCGCTCCCTCCGCAACTCCCTTGTCAATTCTTCCCTTCTCTCCCGTACCACCCCCTCCCCGGGCACTTTCCGTTGCAACCGCAGGAAATGCAACACTTGTCCCTTCACCTCCCCCCTCGACTCCATTCAAGGTCCCAAGCAGTCGTTCCAGGTGCGACAAAGGTTCACCTGTATCTCCTCCACCCTCATCTACTGCATCCGCTGCTCTAGATGTCAGCTGATTTACATCGGGGAGACCAAGCGGAGGTTGGGCGATCGTTTCGCCGAACACCTCCGCTCAGTCCGCAATAACCTACCTGAACTCCCGGTGGCTCAGCACTTCAACTCCCCCTCCAATTCCCAATCCGACCTCTCTGTCCTGGGTGTCCTCCATTACCAGAGTGATCAACACCGGAAATTGGAGGAACAGCACCTCATATTCCGCCTGGGGAGCTTGCACCCTGGGGGCATGAACATTGAATTCTCCCAGTTTTGCTAGCCCTTGCTGTCTCCTCCCCTTCCTTAACCCTCGAGCTGTCTCCTCCCATCCCCCCGCCCTCAGGCTCCTCCTCCTCCTCCCCTTTTCCTTCCTTCTCCCCCCCCCCCCCCACCAGTCTGAAGAAGGGTTTCGGCCCGAAACGTTGCCTATTTCCTTCGCTCCATAGATGCTGCTGCACCCGCTGAGTTTCTCCTGCATTGAGTGATGACAAGAGAGAATTCTGCAGAGGAAAAGGCTGCTGACAGGAGCCCATCAGCGCCTGGAGCTTTCCAAAGATTAGTGGTTTCCTGTTTGACAGAACGAGTTTGATTCTTGTCTGTCTCTTTGAAGTGGCCGTTGGCCAGGAGCTGGTGGGCGACAGAGTTGGCCGTGACAGGGCAATGCTTTGGGCGATTGAAGGTCTTCCAAGCCACCCTACTGGAGTGTGTGAAGTTGATTCCTTGGACTGTCTCTTCCCACCACTCTGCGCTTCTTGTCAAGGTGGATTGTTAGGTCCGTAGCCTTGGAGACAGCCTCTTCGCCTGGTTCAGCGTCCAGGAATGCGTCGTAGCATGCGTCACACTCTTCGCCCCATGTGGGGATGTACCGGCAATGATAGCTGCGAGGAATGGAACTCTTTGCTGCCCTAGTGTGTCTACAGAAGGCCAAGTAGGCTTTGTCCAGAGAGGTGGGGGTGGGAAAGCTGTCGATCCAGAAGTCCACCAGACTTGTGAACTGGTCCCACCTGGTCTTGCAGAATTTCCAACTCTTCGCAGGTTTGGTTGCGACCGGCTCGATGAGGTTGTCCGGAATAATCAGAGATGGGGATATTGTGATTTCGGGAAGTGATCCAGGATGATATGGTGCGAGGATGGTCCATTCAGGTTTGCAAAAGGCAAGTCAATGTTGGTAGTGATGTTCCACCTGCCAGAGTGGAAGCTGTCTGGTTGTTTTGGGTCGTACAGGAGTTGAACGGCATTAGCTGAGCCCCAGTCTGCTAGTGCAGTGGCATCTGAGTTAGTTGAACGGTAGCCCCAGGTGGTGCTGTGGCAGTTAAAGTCTCTGGTGTAGATGCAAAGCGAACCAAAGGTGGAGATGGAGTCTTTGTGGAGCTTGGTATACATTGGTGGCTTGTATACATTGATGACCGTGACACCTTCGACTTGCGTTGTTGCCCATTCCACGTCAGAGTGAGGAGGGGAAACTGCAATCGCTGTCCCTTTTGCTGTATTCCTTACAAAAGTGGCAATCCCGTGGGTGTCGCTCTTGGTGCAGGCGGCCAGGGTATAACCAGTGATCTTCAGATGGGAGCCATCACTTTTGTGAGTCTCTTGGAGCAGGATTGCAATGACTTTGTGGGTCTGTAGCAGATGTTCAATGATGGTGGTCTAGGCCTTGGTGAGGTTTTCTGCATTCAGCTGCAGCAGGGTGATGCCATCCGGTTCCACATCTGTAGATGCCCCGCCCTAAAAAGGGCGCACGCTCCTGGTTGGCGCCAAGCTGCGGCGACTGAGGTTGCATTAGAGCTGCAATCTGTTGTTCATTGTTATTTCTGCTGCTGTCTGTTTGTTGCCATTTACCTGACTGAGGTCAGTTGACAGGGCTCACCAAGGGGAGGTCGACAACATGAGCCCTATATGTTATACAAAACGGTTATATACGTTTATGCAGGACGAAATCCGGCTTGTTCAGCGGGTAGTTGGGGGTCGACGATTGGATCGAGCCGGGCCAGGAGAAGCCGTTCGAGAAGCTTGTACAGGACACAGATGAGTGAGATGGGCCGATGGTTCCTTGGGTCGTACACACGCTTGTTTGGTTTTGGTAGTGCAATGACGGTGGCTTTCCACCAGCTCTTCGGAATGGACTGACCAATAAGGCATGAGTAGTAGAACTCACGGAGCCAGACCTGGCATTTAGGACCGCAGTGTTTCAGGAATTCTGGGGGAATGTTATCTGGACCCTGGGCTTTTCCGCATTTCAATTGAGTGATGACAGGAGAGAGTTCTGCAGAGGAAAAGGCTGCTGACTGGAGCCCATCAGCGCCTGGAGCTTCCCAAAAATTAGTGGTTTCCTGTTTGACAGAACGAGTTTGATTCTTGTCCGCTTCTTTGAAGTTCTTCCAAGCCACCCTACTGGAGTGTGTGAAGTCGATTCCTTGGACTGTCTCTGCCCACCGCTCTCTGCGCTTCTTGTCGAGACACATTGTCAGATCCGTGGCCTTGGAGACAGCCTCTTCGCCAAGTTCAGCGTCCAGGAATGCGTCGTGGCATGCGTCACACTCTTCGTCCCATGTGGGGATGTACCGGCAATGATAGCTGCGAGGAATGGAACTCTTCGCTGCCCTGATGAGGAATTTGCAGAAGACTCAGTAGGTTTTGTCCAGATTGGTGGAGGTGGGGGTGGGGAGGCTGGCGATCCAGAAGTCCACCAGACGTGTGAACTGGTCTCACCTGGTCTTGCGGAAATGCCACCTCTTCACAGGTTTGGTTGGGACCGGCTCGATGAGGTTGTCCGGGATAATCAGAGATGGGGATGTTGTGATTTTGGGAAGTGATCCAGGATGATACGGTGTGAGGATGGTCCATTCAGGTTTGCAAAAGCCAAGTCAATGTTGGTAGTGATGTTCCACCTGCCAGAGTGGAAGCTGTCCAGTTGTTTTGGTCGTACAGGAGTTGAATAGCAGTAGCTGAGCCCCAGTCTGCTAGTGGAGCGGCATCTGAGTTAGTTGAACGGTAGCCCCAGGTGGTGCTGTGGCAGTTAAATTCTCCGGTGTAGATGCATGGTGAACCAAAGGTGGAGCTTGGAGAATTTGGCTTGGAAACATTGAAGACCGTGACACCTTCGACTTGCCTTGTTGCCCATTCCACGTCGGAGTCAGGAGGAGACACTGCAATCTCTTTCCATTTTGCTGTGTTCCTTACGAAAGTGGCAATCCTGTGGGTGTCACTCTTGGTGTAGGCCGCTTGGTTATAAAGCTCTAAATGCAAAATTATGTATATTTTTGAGGTGTTAAGAAATGTTATTTAACTCTGCTCCTTGGGAGTTAGGATGTCAGAGAGAGATTATATTGAGAGATTATATTTCTGCTTCGAAATGCATTTGTACATTTAAAGTGGTGCTGCAGATTTGAGGAAAGCATTGAGTACATTATAAATATAATTTATCTATTACACTATTCTCATGTTTGTTATGTTGCCATTAGGGTACAATTTAGAAATGCACTTTTGTTAATTATTTTGTTTGACAAAGTTTTTATTAAAAGTTACAATTCGTTTTGACTGTTTTATCACCTGTATTTATATTTGAGTGAAAATCGCGACCAAAAGATGGCCTGAAATCGTGTTACATGTTTAATTGTGCCATTAATTGTTATATGGTTATATGGTTGTAATGTCACTGCCATAATGTCTCTAGTATAGTGGCTACCAGGGGTATTTAGTTGCACCTTGATCCGCTACACTTCTATGGTAACACAAGTATGCTGGCCACCAGCATTAAGGATGTCACACCCCAACCACTCCGCCCCTCTCCCATCAGGCACGAGGTATTGAAGTTTGTAAACACACACCTCCAGATTGAGAGACTGTTATCCCGCTGTTATCAGGCAACTGAACCATCTCACCAATAATTAGAGAGCAGTCCTGAGATACTTTCTACCTCATGGGAGACTCTGACTATCTTTAATCGGAGTTAATCTTGCACTAAAGATTATTCACATTATTCCCTTTAACATCTGTACACTGTGGGTGGTTCGATTGTAATCATTCTTTTGTCTTTCCGCTGATGAGTTTGCACCCAACAAAAGCTTTACACATGACAATAAACTAAACTAACTAACTGGTATTCAGTTGGAACTTGACTCTCCACAATGGATGTAATCTTGGTACAGATATGTTTCAAGCAAGTTGTGGGTGCTGCACTATGTCAGTCTTTTAATTATTGTCCCGCTGAGTTATTAAATATATGGTTTTGCTGGCAAGGCATTGATTACATAGAACAAAGAACACTACAGCACAGGACCTGGCTCTTCAACCCATCGTCTGTGCCGAACATGATGCCAAGACATCCTTATCTACCTGCATTAATTCATATCCCTCCAATCACTGTATAACCAAATGCTCATCTACAAGTCTCTTACTTGCACAATTGTTCCGGCCTGCATCCCCAGCAAGTTCCAGGTGCTTCCACAAATCCCCTTTAAACTTTACCCGTATCACCTTAAAGATGGGAGAGATAGATCAGCCATGATTGAATGGCGGAGTAGACTTGATGGGCTGAATGGCCTAATTCTACTCTGATCGCTTATGACCTTAATGCTAAAAATGATCTTATTTAATATTTTCACCCAGGTTTGGACTGTAACATATCAGCCATGATTCAATGGCGGAGTAGACTTGATGGGTTGAATGGCCTAATTCTGCTCCTATCACATGTGAACTAACATCATCATTCCAGTCTGTAATAAATTCTCACTTCTCAAGGATTTTCTCTAATTTATCCGTTCTCTAACAAAATAGGGTCGCAATGTCAACCTTGTGATCAATGTCAGGTGACCATGGTTGGCAAGGTGAGTTACTTTGTTACAAATACATTACAGCCCTTATATGCTGCAATAGATAGACTGATTTCAATAAGCTGAACTGATCCCTGTATCACAAGCCATTGTACATTATCTGAGTAGATTAGTTTCTAGCTGGATGTTTGGCAATGTGTTGGGTTTGAAAAGGACCTTGGTAGCTTATTATGGTGACATAATGCTTGTTTATTTTCATTAATAACAATTCGGATCTAAAGGGACATCTCTAAATGCTCCCCATATATTGTGCAGAGCAGCTTGCTTGATTAACTGAATATTTAGTTTCAGTGATAAATGACAAACACAAGGGAATCTTCAGTACAGTAACATTGTGAACACATTCCTTTTGAATAGATGCAACAATCAGAACAATTACCGCCATTACTACTTGGTTCCCAGCGCACCAGTATTTAGAAGCTGTAGCCTTGAGGGTTAAGATTTACCATTGTTACCAAGCTAATGAAAGGCAGCAGCAGCTGATGTAACAACAATGGTTTTATCTCAATTCATGGAAATCCATTGAAAGCTACGTTACATTATTTGACTCTTCCAAACCACGTGCCCTGAGCTGCCACCTCTGTCTTTGCTGGTTTTAATCTCTTTCCCTCAGTGACGGATTGCCCATATCATAATCTCCCCAAATTCTTCTGAACCTTTGGCACGGTGGTGCAGCGGTAGAATTGCTGCCTTACAGCGCCAGAGACCCAGCTGAAACTCTGTCTGTACAGACTTTGTACATTCCCCATGTGGCCATGTGGATTTTCTCCACATCTTCGGTTTCCTCCCACACTCCAAAGACGTACAAGGTAGCAGGTTAATTGGTTTGGTATTAGTGTAAATTGTCCCTCGTATGTGTGGCATAATGTTAATGTGCAGGGATTGAAGGTTGGAGTCAGTGGGCCGAAGGGCCTGTTAACATGCTGTATCTCTAAAGTAAACTAAAAAAAACTGTTACAATTGTCGATATAGCAGGAATACATCACCACCACAAAGATTGGTCAGTAACAACATGAAAATGACCACACAGTTTGGAGATATTTATTTGAAAAATAAGTATTAAGACCACTAAGGGCACCGTACAATTGGCAGCCCCGCCAACAGTCTTTTTTCAATTTTTAGTGTGTGTAAAAGTTTGCGTAAATGGTCTTTGCTTTGTTCTATGTTGGGGGAGGGGGGAGGGTTTGGGGGAAACTTTTTTGTAGTTACTTACCTTGCCGGAGACACGATTATTTTCCGGATTGCATTCTCCGGTCGCTCTGCGGCCTACCATCAATGAAACTGGAGGCCTCCAGGACTGACTTGAGCCCTACTGTGGGGCGTAGACTTAACATCGGAGTCAATCCCTTGCCTGGGAGTGATCCAAAATGCGACCTGCGGACCTTACCATTGTGAGCTCGCAGTCTTGGGAGTGGCTAGTCGGGAGCTCCAATGTTGCGGAAGGTTCGACCAGCCCCGACGTGGGGTCCGATCGCTGGCACGCTGGAGCTGACTTCCCCACGATGCAGGAGCTGATCGCCCCGATACGGATGGCCCAAACGCTGCCGGCTACGGGAGTGAAGACCGTCCCGTCAATGGAGGGCTTGTGGCCCCCGACCGTGGGAGAGCAAAGAAGGGAAGAGATTTGAACTTTTTTTCGCCTTCCACCACAGTGAGGAATGTGGAGGAGTCACTGTGGTGGATGTTTATGTTAAAATGTGTTTTGTGTGTTCTGTTGCTTTTTAGGACTGACGGCAAATTAAATTGCTCGTATGTTGCAAAACATACTTGGCTAATAAATGGTGATTGTGATTGTGATTGTGAAATGTATAAGTATTAGGAAATAGCAGGTGGTCAAAAAGAATCAGAGGGTGAAGAGCGTAGAGGGAAGTAGGTGTGTAAATTGAAGATATGACCCACAGAGTTGTGCTCTATTCAGGTGCAGGATCTTCCATGTGGACTAATTCATGGGACAGAACTGAAGTGACTGCGTCACATTTCCTCAAAACCTGACCTTGGTCGAAGGTTTCCGGATCCTTGATGTGACAGTAATTTACTGCAGCAGAACAGTATGACAGGTGGCACTTCTGATTGGTTCTAGTGGCTACAGGAATACACCTGCCCGTGTGTTCTCGTTTTAACAAAATGGCTGAAAGTAGATTTCCCATCCCAGCAGAGCACTGAAACTGCGAAACTCTGCAAAAGATGCAGATTGTAAAACAACACAAACTCTGCGGAAAGCATAAAAGCCCTGTGTATGCAAGCAGCAAGTGGAGAAACTGTAATGAAAGTGGATTTCATATTATGAAAAAGTCATAAGGAAAAGTAGAATTAGGCCATTCGCCCCATCAAGTCTACTCCATCATTCAATCAAGGCTGATCTATCTCTCTCCCCGAATCCCATTCTCCTGCCTTCTCCCCATAACATCAGACACCTGTACTAATTAATAATCTATCTGTCACTGCCTTAAAAATATCCACTGACTTGGCCTCCACAGCCTTCTGTGGCAAAGAATTGCACAGATTCACCACCCTCTGATAAAGCAGTGTCTCCTCATCTCCTTCCTAAAATAACGTCTATTAATTCTGAGGCTGTAACCTCTAGTCCTAGACTCTCCCACTCGTGGAAACATCCTCTCCACATCTACTCAATCCAGGCCTTTCACTATTCTGTATGTTTCAATGAGGTCCCCCCTCATTCTTCTCATCTCCAGCAAGTACAGGCCCAGTGCCGACACACACACATCATATGTTAACCCACTCATACCTGGGATCATTCTTGTAAACCTCCTCTGGACCCTCTCCAGAACCAGCACATCCTTCCTCAGATATGATGCCCAAAATTGCTCACAATATTGCTCACAAATGCTGCCTTACCAGTGCCTTATCGAGCTTCAGCATTGCATGCCTGTTTTGTTATACAAGCTCTCTTAAAATAAATGTAATTGTTCATTGCACTCTGTAAAGCACTTTGGTTCAAATACTGGTTTTGTTAAAAAGTGCTATATAAATAAACATTATTATTATTATTATTATTGCGTTCATTTTTGTTTCAATTGGTAATAACCCTTTTATCTCATTAACTCAGACTGCTTCTTACTAGAACTGAGAGATGAGTAGTGGTAAAGAGATCAAGACAGTTTGGCTTGGAGGTTGCCAAGCCATCCTGTATGCCCGATTCACCCGCTGCGGTTTGAGGACTCGCTCACTGCGGATGGTGAGGGTGGAGGGGCCCCCCGGTAGGCCCAGCTCACCCACCACGGGCCCTGAACTCGGCCCCAAGCTATCGGCATTGATGGGAGCCACACTGCCAGGTGTGAGGAGGGACCTGCAAGCAACCGGCGAGAATGAGGAGGGTAGTCAGAGAATGAGGAGGGACCGTCGAAGAGTGGGGAGGGACTGTCCGAGAGTGAGGAGGGACTGTCCGAGAGTGAGGAGGGCCACCAGAAGACAGGGAGGGCCGGAGAGAGCTACCTGGCAGAAGGGGACACCAAGAATGAAGGGGGACCTGGCAGTTGGGGGGTGGAGCTGCTGCCACTTGCAGCGGCAAGCAGAAGATAGGGAGGGAGGGAGGGATGATAGGACTGTTTGATTAACTTTTGTAACTTGGTTGGCACCAGAAATGTGCTGACTCTTTGTGAATGAACTGCCTAGGTGAGGTCTGCTGTATCATTTAACCGGGTTGGATGCAAAATAAACATTGCTCTCTACCTAGGTACACATAACAATAAAGTATCATTGAAATAATCATTGAATGTTTGCCAAGTTGCTTTTCATGTGATTACAATTGCTGATGAAACCACTGCCTTCTGAGTGATGGAGGCAGGACGACCTTATAGATGATGCGTTCAGCCAGAAAAAAAGGTGGAATTTTATTTTAGCCCTTGCCGAGATAAATGGTGAATAAGATAACATGTTTCTAATTCTGAATCTCAAGACTCAAGGCCAATCTCAAGACTCAAGTTCTGAGAAATGATTTGTCACACAGCATGGAAACAGATCATTTAGCCCATTGAGTCCACACACCGTACCAATGGGAGCACCTGGAGGAAACCCATTCGATCACAGAGAGAGAGAGAGTGCAAACTCCACACAAACAGCACCCATTGTCAAGATTGAACCTAGATCACTGTAGCTCTGAGGCAGCGGCAGATGTGCCAATGTGCCTCCCACATGTTTTTTGAAGAAAGTATGTTCATCAATAATATCCAACACAGTAATTAACTACGACTTTTATGAGGCTCGGAAATGTTTGAGACATTAAACATCAGCTTTATTTGTAATGAGTGCTGAGTTTAACTTCCATTGATGTGTAGGAAGGAACTGCAGATGCTGGTTTAAACCGACGATAGATACAAAATGCTTGAGTAACTCAGCGGGACAGGCAGCATCTGTGGATAGAAGGAATAGGTGACGTATCGGGTCGTGACCATTCTTCAGACTGAGAGTCGAGCGAGAGAGATTAACTTTACCGATTGTATCCCTCATTGTCACTTTCCCCTCAACCAATAATGAACCAATTTGTGTTTAATTTCCATTGAGTTTAAAAGGCATTGAATTTAACCTCTCGAACTATTGCCCACACAGATCCTTCAAATATCAAATGGTCCTGCCCAGAAATAAACTGTAAAAAGATCAGGAATCAATTTTCAACATCACATCATGAGCTATAATCTGAAACAGCAGATCTTTAAAGACATTTATAGAATACGATCGCCTCTATTAATCACCTGACCTGCTTCATAGTCTGAATTAGCATATGGAGGCTTCATGTTAACGATATTAACTGTACTCCACTTTCATGCTTTATTTAGTGATCTAAATTGTGGAACATTTTGTTCCATTGGTTTTCTACGGCTTATCCATCTGTAGGATTTAAAAAGCTGGCATTTATCTTGTATCATCTCTTCCTCTTTAAATGTAATAACAGCTTGCACAATGGTCCCTGACCCTATCTGCAAGATTCCCTGTGCAGAATACAACGTTCTGTACACCAAAAATTGCTGTACAGAACGTTGTGGTAATTTATATGAATTCACGGGTAATTTTATTTAACATCTGTACTGTTGTATTTAAAGTGTTTGTACTGCTATAACATGTGGTATTTTCTCACTTACAACAAACCTTTTCAAGGATGGACATAAAATGCTGGTGTAACTCAGTGGGACAGGCAGCATCTCTGGAGAGAAGGAATGGGTGACGTTTAGGGTCGAGACCCTTCTTCAGTCTCGACGAGAAACCTCACCCATTCCTTCTCTCCTGAGATGCCGCCTGTCCCGCTGAGTTACTCCAGCATTTTGTGTCTATCTCCAGTTTAAACCAGCATCTGCAGTTCCTTCCTACACAAACCTTTGCAAGAGTCCTGTGCCGTGCTGCTCGGAAACTGTGGAGGAGGTTTGCCTCAACCGGGCAGGTTTATCCTTACACTAGAGGAGAAGTAGGTGTAAGAGACAACGACGGCAATAGTTGGATAGAACAGGTTTGGAGGGATATGGGCCGAATGCGGGCAGGCGGGACTAGTGTAGCTGGGACATGTTGGTCGATGTGGGCAAGTTGGGCCTGTATGCTCCACTGTATCACTCTATGACTCTGATTCTAATCGCAAAGGGGAAACATGGCCTAACAATTCATCGAAAGATACTAATTGGTGCCAAGCTCTGCTCTGATTTGAACAAGCCTATTTGTAGCTCCAGTCCTGAACTACATGGTTTGAAGTGCAGTCAGGATCAGGAGGTAATAAATAGTGTGATTGATGATAGCTGTGCACACTTCAGAAACTCTGCCAATTCATGGCTCACGGAATGACTTCTGTACGATTTGAACCACAAATGGATTCAATAAAGAATTAATGCATTTGTAGCAACTACAAAGTTATCCTGAGGTGAAATACATTAGATAGATAATACAAAACACTTAGCTATGTATTATTCACATGGTGAATCTAGCTAAAAGCTGCAGGAATTATCCTGTCTCCAAAGCCCCTCATCTCCTGAGGGCAGATATAGAGGACTGATTTTCTTCAGTTTTGTTCTCTATCCTAGGCTGAATGCAGAGACTGCACATAAAATGCAGCTTCTGTTGGACACAGAGTGCAGGAGTAATGAAGCATGCACAAGGCATCAAAAGTTGTATGGAACAGACTGCTGGTCCGTCTGCTGGCAATGGGGTTGTCCGTGTTTGTACCCAAGGAGGGAAGTGATCAAATATGCACAATATAACCATTTCATCTTTTGCTTCTGGGAAAACAAAAAAGTCTTTGCAGCAACTTGCCTCAGAATTGGAATGAATTGGACAGAACCTCCACAGAGCAGACCATCATGCTCCATGGAAGAAATGGACACAGTTTAGATGGGACGAAAAAGACGGAAATCTGAAGCAAAAACAGTAAATTCAAGGAAGAAAAGTCAAACAAACAGCGGATGCTGTCAATCATCCTGCAGGTCAGGCACAATCTGTGGGGATAAGGTCAACATTTTAGACCCAGGGCCCCTCTTCTAAACTGGAAAAGCAAATAATTTTTTGTCTAACTTTGGTGTAACCCTGCACCTGCTGTTCCTTCATACACAAAGTGAAGAAACAAGTGTTATTTAAGATGTAGTGAGGAAAAGGGATGGAGAGTAAAGAGGAACCATAGACCAGACTCCCCATCATTGACTCAATCTACACTTTATGCTACATTGGGAAAGCAGCCAACATAATCAAACAATTTTCCCACTACAGACATTCTTTCTTCTCCCTGCTCAACCCACTACTATTTTCCCTATACACTCACAATGGTGCAGACAAATTTGGCTCTATCTACAGGTTTGCAAATGACACCACTCTGGCAGGATGGATCATGAAGGAATACAGGAAGGAGGCAGAGAACTTAGTAATATGGTAGGTACACAAAAATGCTGGAGAAACTCAGCGGGTGCAGCAGCATCTATGGAGCGAAGGAAATAGGTAACGTTTCGGGCCAAAACCCTTCTTCACCCGCTGAGTTTCTCCAGCCTTTTTGTGTATCTTAGTAATATGGTGTCAGGACAACAACCTCTCCCTCAACGTCAACAATATCAATGAGGTAGTTAATGACTTTAGGAAGTGTGATGATAATGCTAAAGATATGTTGTGGCCAAGAAGTCACAGCAATGCCTTTACATGCTCAGCAGGTGGAGGAAGTTTAGCATGTCTCCAATGACTCTTCCAAACTTCTGTAGATTCACTCTTGAAAGTATATTGCCAGATTACATCACAGCTTGGTTTGGGAACAGCTCTGCCCAAGACTGCAAGAAATCGCAGAGGGTTGTAGATGCCTCCCAGTCCATTACACAGGCCAAACTCCGCACCATTGACTCAATCTACGCTTTGCGCTATCTTGAAAAAGCAGACAATAGAATCAAAGAGTTTTCTCACCACAGTCATTCCTTCTCCTCCCTGATCACATTGAGCAGAACATACAGAAGTTTGAAAGCCCGCAGCACCAGGCTCAGAAGCAGCTTCTTCCCCTCTTTTTTCAGGCATCTGAACTGTTATTCCATATATTTAGTTTAGTTTACTTTAGAGATACAGCGCTGTAACAGGCCCTTCGGCCCACCGGGTCCGTGCCGACCAGCGATCCCCTCACATTAACATTATCCTACACCCGCTAGGGACAATTTTTACATTTACCAAGCCAATTAACCTACAAACCTGTACGTCTTTGGAGTGTGGGAGGAAACCCAAGATCTGGGAGAAAACCCACGCAGGTCACGGGGAGAACGTGCAAACTCCATACAGACAGCGCCCGTTGCCGGGAGCACACCCGTAGTCGTGATCGAACCCGGATCTCCGGCGCTGCATTTGCTGTGAGGCAGCAACTCTACCGCTGCGCCACCGTGACTGCCCTTAGCTACGGTATAGTCTGATTCTCCTATATCTCATTGCGGACATTGGACTTTGACTCCAGAAGTGTTGTGATATACTGCTATATACTATATATTCCGCACTCTGCATCTTTCTCTTCACTCTACCTATTGTACGTGAGATTGGTTGACATATATAACATTATCTGATTTGATTAGATAGCATGCAAAACAAAGCTTATCATTGTAACGTGGTATGCATGACAATACAAAAACAATAGACAATAGACAATAGGTGCAGGAGTAGGCCATTCGGCCCTTCAAGCCAACACCACCAAATCTAGATCTAAATTGTAGTTAAATAGATAGTATCATGGACAGTGATGATGGTCACCATGAATTATAGTGGGACCTTGACCAGCTGGGAATGTAGTCTGAGGAATGGCACATGGAGTTTAACTATATATTTTTGAAGTCAAAACAAGCAGGACTGTAAAAGTGAATGAGAGGGCCCTGGGTACTGCTGTAGAGCGGAGAGATTTAGGAGTGCAAGTACATATTTCCCTGAAAGTGGCATCGCAGATAGATTGGGTTGTGAAGAAGATTTTTGGCTCAATGGGCTTCATCAGTCAGGAACCTGAGTAAAGTTTGGACATTATCTTACAGTTATTGTTACAGTTACAGGTACAGTTTTGTTTATTGTCATGTGTACCGTGGTACAGTGTTAACTAGTCTTATGGTAGCAGAGGATGTAGGTGAGGCGTTGGAATCGTTCCGACGGCCGTTCTGTGTGTTTTTTTTTTAAATTCGCCCGACAAGTAAATCGCTGGAGTGATTTTAAAATCAGCTTCTGAAGCCGTCAATGCCGACAACGGGGCCGGATTTTATGTAGGGGACAGGTAAAAGAAAGTCATTTATTTATATGTATAAAAGTGTTTCTTAAGATGCATTTAACTCACATTTTAAGTTGAGAAATGGTGATTTTTTTCCCCCGAACGAACCGGCAATGTCTTTGCTGCAGATATGGGGGACTAAATCACTGCAACCACAACGTTCCAAATGGTCGCGTTCCAGAAAAATCCACTCACAAGCTGATTTAAATGGCCATTAATTTACAGGTATTAAACATTAAATTCCTTCCATTTGGCCTATAAACCCATGACAATGAGATTTTAAAATTATGTTATATTGTGAATTATTGTGTGAATGTTATTTGGACACTTAGGCTATTTAAAAATGTTAATCTATTCTTAAGAAATTGATAGATGTTTAGGTCTAGTAATTTAATTTTGTAATTAGCTACAATTAGGTAACTAACTAATTATATGCTTTAATTTCAAGTCATCTAAGTAAGATTGTTTCATATTTGTTTCAGAATGCTTCAATCTATAATAACTGAAAATGTATTTCAGTTCTCTTAATTTTTAAGAACGTTTTGGGCTTTTGACTGTTCTCGATCACAGCTTTTGTATTGTCAATGAAAAAGCAATAGGGAACAAGATGCTAATTTCCGAGTATGAAAATGGCCATAACTTTTTTAATACTGAAGATATGAAAGTGAATTAGGTGTCAAATTAAACTTCTTTTCATACTTTATCTGATGGGATAAATTACAGACTGAAAGAGTACAGAATTAATTTGTGAGGATGTTTCCAGGACTCAAGAAGCTGAGTTATAGGGAGAGGTTGGATAGGCTAGGGCTTTGTTCTTTGGAGCATAAGAAACTGAGGATGTTCTAGTTTTGTTTGGTTCAGAGATACCTTGTGGAAACAGGCCCATCGGCCCATCAAGTCCACACCGACCAGCGATCTCCACACTACCTATCCACAATAGGGACAATTTACACATACCAAACCAATTAACTTACAAACCTGTAGGTCTTTGGAGTGTGGGAGGACATCAAAGGCGTCAGAGAAAACCCACGCAGGTTACAGGGAGAACGTACAAACTCCATACAGACAGCACCTATGGTCGGGATCGAACCAGGGACTCTGGCGCTGTGAGTGCTGTTAGGCAGCAACTCTAGCGCTGCACCACCCTGCCACCCTACACGAGGTATTTAAAACCATGAAGGACATAGATATGCTGAATTCACAGTCTTTTTCCACAGAATAGAGAAATCAAGACCGGAGGGCATCGGTTTAAGGTGAGAGGGGAAAGAGTTAACAGGAACCTGAGGGACAGCTTTTCAACACAGATGGTGGCAGGTAACAAGGAAAGTGCTGTCAAAGCAAGTAGTTGAGGCAGGTACAATAAAAACATTCAAAAGACATGAGGAAAGGTTTGGAGAGATATGGGCCAAACACAGGATAATGAGACTAGTTAGGTGGGGTATCTTGGTCAGCATGGACGTGTTGGGCCAAAGGGCCTGTTTGCATTCTATAAGATTCTGACTCCAAGTGGCAGTTGGAGAGAGAAAATACAACACTTTGAAACAGCCGAGAAAGCTGTGGTGAGAGAACCTGAAATAGTTAAATCCAGTGTAGGATCCCAGCTTTACGAAGTGCACAGATGCGGTTTGGTTTAGTTTAGTTTAGAGATACAGTGTGAAAACAGGCCCTTCAGCCACGCACACCACCCACATTGATCACCCGCATACCAGCTCAATGTTATCCCACTTTAGCATCCTAAACCCTCGGGCCAATTTACACAAGCCAATTAATCTACAAACCTGCACGTGGGAGGAAAACGGAGCACTCAGACAAAACCCACGGAGTCACAGGGAGACGGTACATACTCTGTGCAGACAGCACCTACAGTCAGGATCAAACCCGGGTCTGTGGTGCTGTGAGGCAGCAGCTCTACAGCTGTGCCACTGTGTCCGTGAGCTTTCAATGAGCAGCACAGGAACTCAGGAAATGTTTAAGGGCAAAGCAATGGCAGTGGGACGGAGAATTAAAGAGACAAGCAGCATGATTATCAGCACCTCATATTTCGCTTGGGCAGCTTACACCCCAGCAGTATGAATATTGATTGCTCTAACATTCAAGTAACCCTTGCATCTCCTCCTCCCTCCACCCCTACACCACCCAAGTCCTTGTCCCTGCTTCAAAGTCGTCTTGTGAGTCTCATTGTCTGTAACTTGTTTTCACCTAGCGCTCAGCTAACAATGGCCTGTTTCCTTTATCATCAATACTGTTTTGCATATCATTCTATATCATTTGTTCTATATCTCTCAATATGAACGTTGCTATTTCTCATTTCCCTTTCCCCTGACTCTCAGTCTGAAGACGGGTCTCGACCCAAATCGTCACCTATTCCTTTTCACCAGAGATGTTGTCTGACCCGCTGAGTTACTCCTTTTTGTGTCTATCTTCGGTTTAAACCAGCATCTGCAGCTCTTTTGTAGATATGATTATCAGTATTGCCATCGACAGACTGGAGGGAAGTAATCTGTAGAATGGATACCCAACCGGCACTCAATTTCCACGATGGATAGAATATCACATTGAGTGCAATGAATGATATATATATAATTGGAAGATGTGCAAAAGAGCCACTGGTTCACTTGGAAGTTATGCATGGGTTCCGCACTGGTGGAAAGGGGGGAGGTAAAAACTGTGTGTTATATCTCTGATAATTGCCTGGGAAACAGCTGGTAAAGATGGAATGGTTGGCTGAGAATAAGAGTAGATCAGCGAGTCATAAAGTGAATATTCCCTTCAAAGGGGCTGCACGGTGGGGCAGCGGTAGAGTTGCTGCCTTACAGCACTTTCAGCGCCAGGGACCCGGGTTCGATCCCAACTACTGGTGCTGTCTGTTACGGAGTTTGTACGTTTTCCCCGTGACCTGCGTGGGTTTTCTCTGAGATCTTCGGTTTCCTCCCACACTCCAAAGACGTACAGGTTTGTAGGTTAATTGGCTTGGCGTAAATGTAAAATTGCCCCTAGTGTGTGTAGGGTAGCATTAATGTGCGGGGATCACTGGTCGGGGCGGATTCGGTGGGCCGAAGGACCTGTTTGCACGCTGTATCTCTAAACTAAACTAAACTAAACGCTGGGGAGGGGAAGATATATCTGGTGGTGGAATATTATTGGATAAGATGACACATAATTCCATCGTTAGATGTTGCTAGTTGGACAGTTCTTCCAAAATATTCTCTTCTTGTTCACTATTTCGAGCACTTGACAGTTTTATGTTTTGGTGGAGGACAAAGAACAACCCAACCAATAAAAATAAAATCACTCCCCTGCATAATTCCAAAATATTTTTGCAAGAGGATTATCCAATGGTGAACTGAGGCAAAAGAAGGCAAACGGAAATGATGGTGAACGGAGGCAAAAGAATGTGCTGGAAGGAACTGCAGATGCCAGTTTACACCGAAGGTAGACACCGAATACTGGAGTAACTCAGCGGGGCAGGCAGCATTTCTGGAGAGAAGGAATGGGTGACGTTTCGGGTCGAGACCCCTCGTCAGACTAATGAAAGGACTCGACCCGAAACGCCACCCATTCGTTCTCTCCGGAGATGCTGCCTGTCCCGCTGAGTTACTCCAGCGTTTTGTGTTTGATCTTCAGTGTGTGTATGTATCTATATATAAAAAATATATATTCAGAATGAAGGTTTGAAAAGTGAGTGAGCTGACTGACCACCAAAAGGTTCAGCTATGAGACGTTCCCAAGACATGTCAGTCTGCATCGTGAAACTCATAGATTTAGGACCTCCTGTACATTTACGTCGGAAGCTGGTTGCTGCAATTCTGTGACAGTGTGCAGAGAGTTATTTTAAATCTGATATTTGTTTCAAGAGACATTCTGGTTATTAAAAATATAAATCATCCTGTGGGTCTTATTGATGATTGAATGGTGAAATAACAATGTTCCCACAGCAATTTCTAAGCACGCGCCATGTATTACGGGAAGTCATTCACACTGCTTGTGGAAGCATCCGGGCCTTTTGCACATCAAGGACATTGTTACAACCATTTCTTCATGAGTGCTCAGTGACAAACCCTAGGTTGTTTGATTTTGATACTAATCTGACGGCAGCTGAGTTAGACAGAAAATGGTCGCGACTTTCCATGTAATAAATGAGATTACCTCTGTTACGGGTCGAGTAGCTTTGGTAGCATGACCCTAATTTGCGCAGCTGTTTGTTGCTCCGGCAACTATGTTGTCTCTTGGGTATGTAAAGTTAGCGTGGTGTTTTTTCTTTTTGAGTGTTTGATGGGGGCTCTGTTTGCTGACATCTAGCCCTCCTCCATGCATATTGCTAAAGGGTTTAGATGCCTACGTGTCCTCGACAGACCTGGCAGGGTTGGGGGCATCTACCTACTGGAAATCTATACAGTGTGTGGCATTGCATGCTTTATTGCAGCGGCTATATTATTCACATTTTTAATCCAGTAGAGTGTAAAATAGACCTGAGAGGGAGACCAAGATACGGTGCTTACAAAATAGTAAGGGATGTCATGCAGTTTCACCAAGGTGTCAGTCATGACTCAATTGCAGCACATTCAAATTCTCGGCTGACACTTGACTGAGGAGTTGCAGTTTAATGTGGTAGAAGCAGAATCAGCCAATTCAGCCCATCATGTCTACTCTGCCATTCAATCGTGGCTGATCTATCTCTCTCTAACCCCATTCCCCTGCCTTCTCCCCTTAACCCCTGACACTCTTTCTAATCAAGAATCCAGCTATTTCTGCCACAAAAAAGACCAATTGATGGCCTCCAGAGCCTTCTATGGCATTGAATTCCACAGATTCACCTCCCTCTGACTAAAGAAATTCTTCCTCATCTCCTCCCTAAAGGAACATCCTTTAGTTCTGAGGCTATGACCTCTAGTCCTAGATTTTCCCACAAGTGGAAAGAAACATCCTTTCCACACCCACTCCATCCAAGCCTTTTAGTATTCGGTAAGTTTCAATGAAGTCCCCGCTCAACCTTCTAAACTCCAGTGAGTGCAAGCCCAGTGCCATCAAACGCTAATCATAGGTTAACCCACTCATTCCTGGGATCATTTTTGTAAACCTCCTCTGGGCCCTCTCTCCAGAGCCAGCACATCCTTCCTCAGATATTGTGCCCAAAATTGCTTGCAATACTCCAAGTGCAGCCTGACTAGAACCTTATAGAGCCTCAGTATTACATCCCTATTTTGGTATTCTAGCCCTCTGGAAATAAATGCTTGCAATTCTAGTGAAATCTAGATAACTGTGGAGTTGGGGGGGGGGGGGGGGGTTATCGTAGACATCTGTCAATAATCTATCCCCTGCAATGGAAACAGAGAGATCGAGAAAGGGGAGAGAGGTGTTAGAGATAGTCCAAGTGAATTTTAGTGCAGGGTGGAAGTCAGTGATAAAATTAATGAAATCAATGAGTTCTGTATGGATGCAGGAGGCGGCCCTGGTGCAGTTGTTCATGCAGCAGTGTAATAATTAGGGAGGATACCAGTGTACATTTGGTACAAGGACAGCTTTGCTCAAGAAAAAGGCATCCTTAAGGCTACATTTCTGAAATCACTTCAATTACTACATATAACATGTTTTGGAACATTTATTTTCTGTAGAAGAAGTAGTCACTTTTCTTACTTGTTGAAGAGATTCACATATCATTAGCAAGGCTTCATCTATTGTCCATCCCAAACTTTTCCCGTATCTAAGTGTCTTGCTAGGCCTTTTCTGTAGTCACAAATAGGCTCAGCCAGGAACCTTCATGTGGTCCCGCCCTGTCTCAACAAATGCAACCTGGCGTGCACAAATCAAATAAGTTCAAATAGTTCAAATAGAACAAGTTGTTCTGCAGCTTTAGGCTGTGCTCGTCAGATGCAAGACAAAGAAGAAACCAGGAAAAGTTGGCACCTTTTCCACCTCAGGGACAATAGTGAACCATACGGCTTATAATTCAAGTACACTTTTACTGCTACCATTCAGAATTATTTCTGTACTGAATTAAAATTCTTCAGCGACCTTGATAAGACTTGTGTCTCTAGATTAGTGTCTCGTAACAAAAGCACTGCACATCTCGATGAGTTTCTAACTTCTGAGTATAATGAAGCATTCTAAGCATAATAATGAAATCTATTCAACAATAAAAAAAAGTAGGCAATAGAGACTGGAGTTTCTCGAATCTAGAGAAAGAAAACCGAGTAGCTGTGGGAACTCAATGGGCCAGGCAGCATCTGCGGAGGTAAATGGAGAGGTCCCTCATCAGGGCTGAAAGAATAAAGCAGAAATGGCCAATCTAAGGAAGTGGGAGGGGGAAAGGATGGGGCAAAAGCTGGTAAAAGAGGTGAAACCAGGTGACGAGGGGTTGATTGGTAAATGAAATCAGTTGGGTGAGGGTATAGTGGAGATAACGACAATAGGTGAAGGCAATGAAGGGCTACAGATGATGTATGCTTGCATTCAAGGGTCACGGCATTGAGGCTAAGAGTCAGGGGTTCAGTTCAGATTAGTTTATTGTCACGTGTACCGAGGTACAGTGAAAAGCTTTTGTTGCGCGCTCCAAAGTCGTACAGGTTGGTAGGTTAATTGGCTTGGTATAAATGTAACTTGTCCCTAGTGTGTATAAGATAGTGTTAATGTGCGGGGATCACTGGTCGGCACGGACACGGTGGGCCAAAGGGACTGTTTCCGTGCTGTATCTCTAAACTAAACTAAACTAAACCAGTCAGCGAAAAAGACAATACATAATTACAATCGAACCATTCGCAGTGTACATATACAAGTCATGATGTAGTGTTATAGGGCTTGGTTAGGCCACAGTTTGGGGATGATGTGCAGTTCTGGCCATCCTGTTACAGGAAGGATATGGAGGCTTTGGCAATGGTGCAGCGGAGATTACCAGACTGATGCCTGAAGAAGGGCTTATCAGCTCCAGGGAGTGGTTGGATAAACTTAGCTTGTTTTCTCTGGAATGCCGGAAGTTGCAGGGAGACATGAAAGAAGTATATAAAATTATGAGGCATAGTTTAGCTTAGTCTAGTGAAAGAAACAGGACCTTCAGCCCACCGAGTCCACAATAACCAGCAATCACCGTTACGCTAGTTCTTTCCTTCACATTCGGGACAAGTTACACAAGGCAATTAACCAAAAAAAACCTGCACGTCTTTTGGAGGTGGGAGAGAACCAGAGCACCTGGAGAACACTTACCCAGTCACAGGGGAAAAGTACAAACTTCATTCAGATAGCACCCAAGCTTAAACCCAGTTGACCCTTGCTGTAAGGCAGCAACTCTATTGCTGCACACTATTGATCAATCATCATTACTGGGATGTCCTGGGATGTCAGGACTGTCTTATGAAGAAAGACTGGATAGACTTGGTTTATACTCTCTAGAATTTAGGAGATTGAGAGGGGATCTTATAGAAACTTACAAAATTCTAAGGGGTTGGACAGGCTAGATGCAGGAAGATTGCTCCCGATGTTGGGGAAGTCCAGGACAAGGGGTCACAGCTTAAGGATAAGGGGGAAATCCTTTAAAACCGAGATGAGAAGAACTTTTTTCACACAGAGAGTGGTGAATCTCTGGAATTCTCTGCCACAGAAGGTTGTTGAGGCCAGTTCATTGGCTATATTTAAGAGGGAGTTAGATGTGGCCCTTGTGGCTAAAGGGATCAGAGGGTATGGAGAGAAGGCAGGTACAGGATACTGAGTTGGATGATCAGCCATGATCATATTGAATGGCGGTGCAGGCTCGAAGGGCCGAACGGCCTACTCCTGCACCTAATTTCTATGTTTTCTATGTCTATTACAGGTCACAAAAAATCTCTACCTTGCAGCCTGTGAATGTTTTTGTCATTTTCCTGCAGATTTGCTCCCCTCTTGCTCACCATTATTTTTTTCTCCGACTTTGTGGGCAGAAGGACATACTGTAGACAGGGTAGTGGGTCAGAAGCGTTTTCCCCGGATGGAAAAATCAAATACTAGGAGGAATAGATTTAAGGTGAGAAGGGCAAAGTTTAAAGGAGATGTGTGGGGGAAGTGTTTTTTACACAGACAGTGGTGAGTGCCTGTGATGCATTGCTGGAGATGCGGTTGAAGCAGATGCGTTAGTGGCATTTGTGACTTTTGGATAGGCATATGGATATGCAATGAATCGAGGGATATGGAGTATTTGCAGGTAGATAAGAGATAGTCTTTGCATCATGTTTGGCACAGGCAAGTGCACGTTCTTGTGCTATACTATTCCGTGATATGCAGGGAAATGAAGGATATGGTTTATGTGGCAGGGTGGCAGAGTGGCACAGCAGTAAAGCTGCTGCCTTATGGCCCTGTCCCACGGTACAAGTTCAGTCCAAGAGCTCTCCTGAGTTTAAAAAAAAATCAAACTTGTGGTAAGCACGGAGAATGAACGTAGCAGGTACGTCGGAGCTCGGGGACGTCTCTTAGCAGCTCGTAACGCTAATGGCAGGTACTTGGGAAGACTCGCTATTGACAGGTAAACTCAGGAAGACTCGTGAAGATTTTTCAACATGATGAAAAATGTCCACGAGAGCCCCGATTACCGACAAGTGGCCATTACTGTAAATCTCCGAGTTCGAATCAGGGCAAACTCGGGAGAGCTCTTGGAATGAACTCGTACCGTGAGACAGGGCCATTACAGTGCCAGATACGCGGGTTCGATCCTGACCGTGGGTGCTGTCTGCATGGAGTTTGCATGTTCTTCCTGTGACCGTGTGAGTTTTCTCCGGGTGCACCGGTTTCGTCCCGCATTCCAAAATTGTCCCTCAAGTCTGGGATAAAATTATTGTACCGGGATCGTTGGTCAGCGTGGACTTGGTGGGCTGACGGGCCTGTTTCCACTCTGTATCTCCAAACTAAACTAAAAATAAATGTGCAGGCAAAGGAGATTAATTTAACTTGGCATAATTTTCTGCATGGTCTGTCCTTGGGCTGAACTGTTTGATGCCCTGCCATCACTGCAAGGCAGTGGACCAGACCTTTGACAATGTCCACAGAGTAGCTGCTCTGGAAAGTTAGATCACATGGAATCCAAAATGACCTTGCCAACTGGGTTCAAAATTTGCTTGGAAGTGTCATTGTAGATGGTGTTTTTTCTGAGGCCTGTGACCAGTGGTGTTCTGCAGGGTTAACGCTGGGTCCACTGTTGTTCGTTGTCATTAACTATTCAGATAACAATGTAACTAACATTGTTAGTATACTTGCAGAGGCTAGATAAACTGGCAACTATTCAATCAGAATGGACAAAGAGGCCAAAAGACATGTTTCCGTGCTGTATAACTCACCAACCCAGCGGTATGAATACTAATTTCATTAACTGTAAGTAACCCTTGATTTCCCCCTCTCACTGTCCCTCTCCCATCCCAGTGCATCGACTAGTTTAATGGTCCTGATCGTATGCCTCGTTGTCACCTTCCTCTCGGCTAATTATGTGCCCATCTACATTTCCTTCATCATCGTTCCCTTTGATGTGTGTTTTCACACCTTACCCTTCCATATCTCTACATCTCCCTCTCCCCTGACACTCAGTCTGAAGAAGGGTCTGGATCCAAAACATCACCCATTCCTTCTCTCCAGAGATGCTGCCCGGCCCACTGAGTTACTCCAGCATTTTGTGTCTATCAACCAGCATTTGCAGTTCCTTCCTACACTATCTGACTCTTCTTGCTTTCCAAAGCCATGACATCTTCCCCAAAGTAAGATTCTGAGCTTTGAGTAAAAAGACAGCAACAAAAAGATGCCACCTTCATGATCCATCTCTGTACAAATCGAACGAGAGTGCATTTGGCTTTGTAGCATTCTGGATTTGTCCTACCACAAACAAATCTTGTGTCGAAACACCCCCAGATTTCTGCTTCTAGCATCACCGTTAAAATTGCACAACGTGGTTAATATTGTTTACCCTTGCTCTTTTACGAAACTTCAGATTTTTCTGTATTGACTTATTTCCACGTAATGCATGCACAATTTTTTGAAGTCTATTATTACAAACATCGGCTACCTTTGAGTATTGCACCATCATTAACTTTTAAAATTCATCCACAGACGCATTTGTGGGCGGCACAGTCGTGCAGCGGTAGAGTTGTTACCTTACGGCGCCAGAGACCCCGGGTTCAATCCCGGCTACGGGTGCTGTCTGTACGGAGATTGTACCTTCTCCCCGTGACCTGCGTTGGTTTTCTCCAAAAACTTCAGTTCCCTCCCACACTCCTAGTATAGGTTTGTAGGTTAATTGCCTTGGTGTAAATGTAAATTGTCCCTAATGTGTGTTGGGAGTGTTAATGTGCAGGGATCACTGGTCAGTGCAGACTCGATGGGCCAAAGGGCCTGTTTCTGTGTTGTATCTCTAAACTAAATACTAAAAAATGAATAAACTGCAGAAAGGACAATGGTCCTATAACTGCCGCTACTATACTACTTACTGTTGAACCAACAATCAGAAAAACTTGTCACACATAATTCTCCTCTTTTCTTCCTTTAACCAGTGAGCAACCGAGAAGAAATAATGACCAGACATAGACAAAAATTCTGGAGTAACTCAGCGGGACAGGCAACATCTCTGTAGAGAAGGAATGGGTGACGTTTCAGGTTGGGACCCTTCCTCTGGCACAATACAGTCTGAAAAAGGGTCTTGACCCGAAACATCACCCATCCCTTCTCTCCAGAGATGATGCCTGTCCCGTGGAGTTACTCCAGCTTTTAGTGTCTTTCTTCGGTGTAAACCAGAGTCTGCAGTCCCTTCCCCCACATCTGTCCCTAAATGAATGCATCCTAGTATCATAATTGTTCCTAAAGGATGCATCCCTTGTACACAATTACCATCTGAAGTTCAGCCCTCTTGATAAGCAGCTGAAATCCTATTCTATCCCTAGCAAATAATTGTTTCCACACGGTATGAATCTATGCATATTCCTACACGTAGTACAGGGTGTTAGAAGCTTTGTGATGCATCTGTTCTTGCAAGCATGTTTGACACAGTGTATTAGCAGGAAGGAAGCAATTACATTTAGCAAAACTGGCATGAAGTGATCGTTCTACAATATTTAATATCCCTAATCGTCAAGATTCTAGTTTGCCAGCATGTAATGGGGGCTCCCCATTATTTGATTTGCCATTTAATGCGAAGGTGACACTTGACAAAAGGCAGACGGGATGAGCATTTGCACATGGATAATGTGATGCCTGATAGATCTCATCTTCAGGATGACTGATGAACCAACGATTGACATTCCACATGCAAAACATGAGAAATCATTGACAGTGAGTGTAATAATAAATCAGACAACTAACTAAGACTGGGAAGCACACTGGAGCGGCATGGATGCGTAGTGGTAGAGCTACTGCCTAAAGGGGCTGTCCCACTGCGGAGACCTAATCCGCGACTACAGACGAGTTTGCCCTCGACTCATACTCGCAGCATGGTCGACACGAGGTCCTAGGAGGTCTTTGTAACTCTCCTTCATGCCCGAGAGTAGTTCCCGCGTACTCGTGGCCTCAGCTAGGTCGCGGCGTATTTTTCAACGTTGAAAAATGCCCGCAAGTAAAAAAAGGTCGCCATGGAAAAAATTTGATACTTTTTTTACTCATAGGTTTAGTCGAAGTAGATCGTAGTAGGTCGGCATGCTATTCGTAGGTAATCGAGGATAGTCGATAATCGAAGGTAGTCGAAGGTAGTCAATAGATAGTCTTCAACATAGTCGAAGGGAGATCGAAGGAGATCGTCTTCAATCTCCACTATTCGGTGTCCAATTTTCCCGAAGCTAGTCGAAGCTAGTCTTGCACATAGTCGAAGAAGGTCTTCAACATGACATTTATTCAAACTCTCCTAAACTCTTCTAAACTCGCCATTTAGGTCGCCACAGTGGGACAGCCCCTTAACAGTGCCACAGACCCAGGTTCCATTATGCTGATGCCTCTGTCGTTGCTGGTTTTAATTCCTTACCCTCATTGACAGATAGTCCATTTCATAATCTCCCCAAATTATTCTGCACTGTTGGCACGGCGGTGCAGCGGTAGATTTGTTGCCTTACGGTGCTTACAGCGCCAGAGAACAGGTTGGATCCTAGCTATGGATGCTTGTCTGTACGGAGTTTGTACGTTCTCCCCGTGACCTGCGTGGGTTTTCTCCGAGATCCTCAGTTTCCACCCACACTCCAAGGACGTACAGTTTTGTAGGTTAGTTGGATGGTAACATGTAAAATTGTCCCTAGCATGTGTAGGATAGTGTTAGTGTAGGGGATCGCTGGTTTGAGCGGACTTGATGGTCCAAAGGGCCTGTTTCAGTGCTGTGTCTCTAAACTAAACTAAACTAAACAAGAAGCATCTGAATCCATTGGTTAGCCATGTGGCTTCCCGGAGACTTACACTTAAATCTGCACATCCACTGATAATACTTTGAAAATGAATTTTAGTAGTAACTCTCACCAATTGGATTGGGGTGTTAACAATATCGCTCTGTAGCAGGAGGAAGGAAAAGATAAACTAAATATATATTGGTTAGTAATACAACTAATGTGTAAGCACATAATGTGTAGGAAGGAACTCCAGTTGCTGGTTTACACCAAAGATAGACACAAAAAGCTGGAGTAACTCAGTGGGACAGGCATCATCTCTGGAGAGAAGGAATGGGTGATGTTTTGGGTTGAGACCCATCTTCAGACTCTATACATATCTCACCATATAATGCATTGTCAATTGGAAAGTGTTAGTCAGGAGGGCTAGCCAGTAATCTGGGAATAATCCTGCACTGTTGATGTAAAATGCTCACGGCTTCAGGGCGTTATCTTCGGCTGGTCACTATTTTCAGAGGTGTTGCAATAAAACGTGCAAATAAAGGGTGTGGGAAGGAACTACAGGTGCTGGTTTACACCGAAGATAGACAGAAAATGCTGGAGTAACTCAGCAGGACAGGCAGCATCTCTGGAGAGAAGGAATGGGTTAAGCCTCTGTCCCACTTTCACAACGTAATTGGCGACCTCTGTCAAGTTTGCCCTTGACTCATACTTGCAACATGGTGGCCACGAGGTCATAGAAGGTCTTCGTAACTCTTCTTCATGCTCGTGAGTGGTCTCCGCGTACTTGTGGCCTCAAGTAGGTCGCAGCGTTTTTTCCAGCCAAATAAAAAATGTACATGAGTAAAAAAAAGGTTGGCATGGAAAAAATTGATACATTTTACTCGTAGGTAGGTCATAGTAGGTCATGATGGTAGTGGTATGTAGCGGTAGATAGTCGTGGGTAGTCGCAGGTCGGTAACTGGCCCGGGGAAAAAATTGCAAACATGACATCGTTTTATCATGTGATCATTTTCCACTCGTAGCTAGTCGTAGTCGGTCTTAGGTGTGGAAGACTGAGGTCGAGGGGGTCGTAGGAGGTCGTAGACATAGTCGTAGGAGGTCTTTTACTTCAGCGAGTCAACATGACCTTGACATTTTTTTCAACTCGTTTAGGGTCTTCTAACCTCGTGGATTAGGTCGTCCAAGTGGGACAGGCCCTTTATTCCAACATTTAATGCAAATAATGCGATTGTAACCAACAAAGATACTACGCACTTCAACCAAAAAAAACCCAACAAATCTTACTAATTTTCTATTTATTCTTACATTTGGGGATGATGATCAGTGTTTTCGGCCAGAGAGTCACACTGGCATTACAACGCACATTGGACATCAGCCTCACAAGACTTCACTTGATTGTCTGTATTTCCAGTTTACTCTGCAAGTTTGTTGTTTTGTAATTGTTGCCTGATGTAGAAATCTGTGCAGAGAATAAGGTAATGCACTGTATTATAGTCAAGACGTTTCACTAAAATCGAAGTATCTCCGTACGAGCCATCAGGCACTTCAACACTGAGTAACACTAGCCTCTACCTCAGCAACTTTGATCTTCTATTGACGTTTAAGAAACATTTAAGGGCTTGTCCACTAGGCGATTTTTTAGGCGACTGCCGGTGACTGTCATAGCCGTAGCAGGTCGCCAAAAACCGGCAATTGGACTAAAAGGCCTGTCCCACTAAAGCAATTTTTTTAGGCGACTGTCGGCAACTATGACGATGGAATTCACCAAAGTCAGCACCGGCGACAACCTACGCCATCCTGGCAATAACCAACGACAACCTACGACAGCACCCACGTCAGGAGAAGACAAACTACGACAAGTCCACGGTCGCTGACTGTCGCCAAAAAGTTTTGAACATTTCAAAATCCAGCAGCGAACAGAAAAACACTACAACTCTTTGGGCAACTGAGGAGACTTCTCACGACCATACAGGCGACACCATAGTGACCATGTGGAGACAGCCTTATCGCCTAAAAAATTGCCTGTGGGACAGGTCCTTTAGGCGGGTACATGGATAGCAGAGGTTTATGAGAGATATGGGCCAAATGCAGGCAGGTGGGACTAGTGTAGATGGGACATGTTGATCAACATGGTCTAGTTGGGCCAAGGGGTGAAAGATTCTACGACTCTTACAGTTAAATGCGTTATTGAGCAATGTAATTTACCTCATAGCACAATTGATATAAATATTTGCAATATTCATAGGAAGGTTTTCTTAAGTTTCCGAACTTTCAAATATATATTTTACAAGCTTCAGCTATTCCGACAACCTGCATCCCATGAAGTGAGGATTCCATGTACTAAAGCCAAATACAGTACCATGTAGGAGAACAAAATAAACTGCTGGAAGAATTCAGCAGGTTGAGCTGTGGAGGGATGATCGAACATTTGAGTCGAGACCTTGCATCAGGACTGAAATGTAGAGGGATGGTTCCCATGACGATAGTTTAGGACACTTCTCAATCCTGACCATTGCAGTTTTCCAGAGCAATGCAACAAACTAGGCTTCCATGTACTTGTATAGTATGTGTTCTTAACTTCTCCGTGAGGAAAGTACAGTAGAGTGTAAGAGGAAATCTGAAGAAGGGTTTCGGCCCGAAACGTTGCCTATTTCCTTCACTCCATAGATGCTGATGCACCTGCTGAGTTTCTCCAGCAATTTTGTCTACCTAAGAAGAAATTGTAGATAGACATAAAATGCCAGAATAATTCAGCGGGACAGGCAGCATCTCTGGAGAGAAGGAATGGGTGACGTTTCAAGCCGTAACCTTTCTTCTAATGATCAGTCATCATGATCCCAGAAATGTAACGTTGGTAAATAGATTGTTGCTTCTATATTTCCAGACCATGACTTCACAAACCTTTTATTGGTGACTTTGCATGCTCACAGGAAGTATGGCAAACAGAATTTGCACTTGTAGCTGCCAAGATGTTTGGTGCAAAGATAGACACAAAAAGCTTCAGTAACGCAGTGGGGCAGGCAGCATCTCTGGAGAGAAGGAATGGGTAACGTTTTGGGTCGAGACCCTTCATCAGAGATGCTGCCTGTCCTGCTGAGTTACTCCAGCTTTTTGTGTCTATCTTCGAATTAAACCAGCAAATTGAGTTCCTTCCTACACAAGGTGTTTACACAAGATTTGCCATGGACTCTGCAAAAGTCCCTACTTACACTGGGTTTTCATTGCTCTGATAGATTGGCAAATATTCCAAGCTCAATCAAATCATCCCAAAAAGTCACAACAATAATTGCTTTAGTTCCTAAACCCGAGTGGATGAAGTTGTGTCTGACTGAAGGAATGTCAGTGATTGATTGCTGTTTGTCATGCAATGAACATTCAAATTAACTATTGTAACTATCAAACCTCCAATTTGCTTTTAACCTCACTCTGACAATAGAGGAGTCCTAGGTCAGAAAAATCAGTGTAGGTATGGGAAGGGGAATTGAAGTCATTAGCAACTGGGAGATCAGGTAGGTCCAGGCTGACTGAGCGAAGGTGTTCAGCGATGTTGATGATGGGACAAAACAAGGCAGCGTAACACCAGCCTTGAATGAGCTACCTGGGCTATCTATCAGAGAAAATTGACATAATATCTTATGCAGAGCTTCATATGCAAACTGCCAATAGCTATGTGCAGGAGCAACATGTACATTTGATATACATTTTCATGGGGATAGAATTTCAGTTGATGCGACAACAAATCAACAAACCCGGTGGAAATGTGCAGGATAATGTGTTGGTAAGCAGGGCTGAGAAACACCAAATGAGGTTTGTAGAAGGGGCTCCACCCGGAACGTCACCTATTCCTTCTCTCCAGAGATGCTTTCTGACTTGCTGAGTTGCTCCAGCATTTTGTGTCTATCTTCGGTTTAAACCAGCTTCTGCAGTTCCTTCCTACAGATGATGTATCATCCTGATAAGTGTGATGTGAGGAATGTGCTTAAGAAGGAACTGCAGATGCTGGAAAATTGAAGGTAGACGAAAGTGCTGGAGAAACTCAGCGGGTGCGGCAGCATCTATGGAGCGAAGGAAATAGGCAACGTTTCAGGCCGAAACCCTTCTTCGTGATGTGATGAATCTTTAGATTACGAGGTATCCATCCAGTATGTTGAGGTCCTAAGGAGTACTGAGGATCAAAAGGACTTTGGTGTGCAAGTGCAAACATCATTGAAGGTGATCTCGCAAGTTGTTAATGTGGTTAATAGGTATTCAGGATACTGGCCCTCATTAGTCATGCAATGAACATAATTCCAGGGAGATTTAGTCAGTCCTCAGCTGGACCATTTGCATGCAGTTCTGGTCAGATATATCTGAAGAGGCCCAGGAGATCTATCTACTTTCATGCAATTTAAGACATTCAGCACCGCTGCAACTGTAATACGGACTGTCCTCAAGACATCTCCATTAATTACTCAAGCTCAAGCCTTGGTGAATCCTTTCTACATCCTCTCCAATGACATCACTTCTTTCCTGTAATGTGCTATTGACCAGAGTAACCTACTGTTCTTGCAGGAATAGCACTGGGAAGTCCTTAACGTTTGTTCAAAGTCAACAATGCATTATGCCTTCATTTCATGGTTTATTTCAAGCCCTTGGATGAATGGAACGTGCACTCATTCCAATTCACTCGAGTTGCTGTTCCAGGCTGGCGTGGAACTTGAAACCAAAGATGAATTAAGCTAAGGTATGAGCAACTATTCCACAGTATGGCCTCGAGTCTTTGTACTCAATATGCAAGATTTAGACGGGTCTAATAGTAAAAAATAATGTTATATTAACTGACATTATGCCTGAACTGAGAATTGAGGATTAAAATTTAGAAGTCTGGAGTATTTATGAGCCATTCCTGTGTTGCAGGTCTTGCGAAAAATTTCAGACAAGTATTACCGCAGCAACTTGGAAACTATGAAATGAGAGCCAAGCAACGGCAAGAGATGGGAAATACAAATTTCCATTACTCTTTGTACAAATGGGGCAATCCATCAAAGAGTCCACGACACAGCGTGGTGAGAGGAAGCAATAAAAACCAGAGGAAGGCACAATCAGAGCTGAAATTAAATACAAGTCAAAAATGAACACTGTAATAAAAAAACGAGAGATGCATAAACTGAAACTAAGAATGAAACACAGCAGGCGAGGCTTTCCTTGTGGTGCTGCAAGTAATAAACCCATAAAAAGATTCCTAAAGAACAGGATTATTATTTCACTCGACAAGGCATAGACAAAATATGGATAAATGTCAGAGCGAGGATTTAGTTTTAGAGATACAACACGGGAGGAGCAGGCCCTTTGGCCCATCGAGTATGCATCGAGCAGCGATCCCCACACATTAACACTACCCTACACGTACTAGGGGCAATTTACACTGATACCAAGTATACAAATCCAAGCTATTTAACCAACTAACTGGAGTGGAGTGTGGGAGGAAACCGAAGATCTCGGAGAAAGCCCACGCAGTTGCAGGGAGAATATACAAACCTCGTACAGACAGCACCCCTAGACAGGATCGAACTCAGGTTTCTGGCACTGCAAGCACTGTACGGCAGCAACTTTACCACTGTGACACCATGCAGATGTCTTGGATATCGGTCTTGAGGGATTGGACCTTATTTTTAAGGGCATGTGAGGGTCTGAAGAAGGGTCTCGACTCGAGAAGCCATCCATTCCTACTCTCTGTCCCGCTGAGTTACTCCAGCATTTTGTGTCTGTCCTCTATTATGGATAAATGTCAACTGGATAACCAGGAAAGAAAGGGATATAAAGCTCAACGATGTCACTTAGTGTGTTGAGACATGGCTTGCTGAAAGTCAGGATGCAAATAAATCTACCATTGGGAAAGTGGGAATACTGAAGGAATGAGAGGGAGCATCTATCAGCAGCAGATATATAGTAGCAGCCATCCTTACATTGGAAGATCTTGTATGATTGTTGAATTGGGAAGGAGGTTAGTTACTGACAAAATTAGATTCTTTGGATGTTTCCACAATAAAGTGGATTATCTCAGAATAGTGGAATCTGAACGAGGCAGTGCTTGTAATCCTTTCAGATGTTACAGGTCGGAGGTTTGGTTAAGAACAACATGACTTTGTCCAGGGAATGATCATACACATCAGTGTTTAACATTATCCAATGCTAATGGTTAGCAGGTGTTTTAGTTTAGTTTAGAAATACAGCACGGAAACAGGCCCTTCTGCCCACCGAGTCCACACCAACCAGTGATCACTATCCTACACACACTAGGGACAATTCACAGTTACACCAAGCCAATTAACCTACAAACCTGTACGTCTTCGGAGTGTGGGAGGAAACCAAAGATCTTGGAGAAAACCCACGCGGTCACGGGGAGAACGTACAAACTCCGTACAGACAGCACCCGTAGTCGGGATCGAACTTGGGTCTCCGGCGCTGTAAGCGCTGTACGGCAGTGACTCTACCGCTATGCCACTGTGCCACTCGCATTTATTCATCACATTTTATTATCAGATGAACAGCACTTGATAAAGAGCTAA
Source organism: Leucoraja erinaceus (assembly GCF_028641065.1). Taxonomy (NCBI): domain Eukaryota; kingdom Metazoa; phylum Chordata; class Chondrichthyes; order Rajiformes; family Rajidae; genus Leucoraja; species Leucoraja erinaceus. The sequence continues at coordinate 90,396 of NW_026576236.1, read as the reverse complement.
CAGATATAAGTTGGATGAGCTTTGTGAGATCAATGTGCATCATGTGCACTGAACTCTGCTGTGTTTTACAACATGCTCTCTCTCCACAGCCTTGCAAGGTGTCACTGTCTGTATATGATTCATGACCAAAGGCATGAATACAAATTGTAACTACCTTGGAGTTATGTTATGGGTTGGAACAGACCCAATTATGCTTTGATATAACAGGACTCTCACAGCAGTATCACTAACTTTGGTTGGTCTAGGTAATAAATGATCCATATCAGGAGGCAGCTAGGGCTTTTTTCTGCATTATGTGATTTTGATTTAAGATAATTTAGCATTAGTCAGCAGGCTCAACTTTCTATTATTTTGCATTAGCAATCAGGAAGTGATTATAATGTGGACAGCTACAGAGAAAGAAAAGTAATGAAACTGAAGAAACATGTTTTCCTATAGCTTTTGGATATCATTCTTGTGCAAAATTGTACTTCAGGGTAAGCAATGATCACTATGGTTCCAAATGATTAATGGTGAAAGAAACAAATGCCTATCGGAATGAGAAGCCATACAGGAGAATCTGACTAGGATTTATATTTCCCCCTCTCAGGTCATCAGACAACATTTCATAACCAATGAATTACTTCAGATCAGTGGGACGTTTATGTGCAGAGCAAGATCCCACGATAGTTGATGAGATAATGAGGTGACAACGTATTTTTTACACGACAGCGCTTGAACAAAATTTAATGGACGTGGTTTGGCGGATGCAAGAGACAACAACCAAGTTTTCCGAACTGATTTATTAACACAATCGCTCCTTGGCAAACAGGTCTCTGCAAACACATCTGACCACAACGGTGGTCAGCAACACAATTGTGGCACGAAAGCGAAACCGCGCGAAAAACAGCAGCCCCTCCCGAGGCACATGACCACGACTTCCGAACGCCGGGTTCGATACCTGCGTGCACCAGCAGGCGCCGCTACAGTGGATTGCTTTCTCCTATCCGCTCCCTGAAAGAACCCATGTTAGAGAACTGATCCCCCATTATCCTTTCTGTTTACTGTTGCCCTTTGGTTTGCCCAGGCAGTATTATCACATCGTAAATCCCAGACTTACACCTTTTAGAAATTCAATTAATCCTTCTGTCAGATATCCAGGGTTGGGGAAAAATCACATAATATCAGAAGAAAATTAACCTTGAATGAAGGGTGACTTTGCTTAGGGTAAGGAATGCCATGCGATTAATTTTACAATAGCTAGCACAGGTACAATGGGTTCAGAAGCTCCCGTCTATCTATACTGCACTGAATGCTGTTCTCACTGTGAATAAAGCTTCGCAAATGAAAAGCCTGAGACCAGTTTAGCTTAGTTTAGTTTATTGTCACGTGTACCGAGTTATGGTGAATAGATTTTGCTGTGCGCTAACCAGTCAGCGGTAAGACATTATACATTATTACAATCGAGCCATTCACAATGTACAGATACATGATGAAGGGAATAATGTGAATAATATTTAGTGCAACATAAAGCCAGTAATGTCCGATCAAAAATAGTCTTGGTTTCTCCAATGAGGTAGGTGGTAGTTCAGGACCGCTCTTTTGTTGCTGGTCGGATGGTTCAGTTGCCTGATAACAGCTGGGAAGAAACTGTCCCTGAATCTGATGTTGTGCGTTTTCACACTTCTACTATACCTTTTGCCCGATGGGAGAGGAGAGAAGAGGGAGTGGTCAGGGTGTGACTCATCCTTGATTATGCTCCTGGCCTTCCAGGTCAATGAGTGTAGGTGACGAAGGCTAAGAATCACTTGTGGGACCAGCAGTACCTCTGAGGTCAGCAGCAGCAAAATAGTTCTCAACGTGCAGTAGTCAGTGTGATAGCAGCCATCTTGGGAGTGTTTTTTGTGGAAGGCTGAGAGGTCAAAGTTCAGGTTTTACTGAGTGTTGGGCTTTGCTGTATACGATGAGTAGCAACCAAGTAAGGATTTTTCTACACTGGTCTTTCTGTTCTCAAAAGAAATGACAGAGATAACAGATAGCAGTCATCTGCTCCTCCTGCAGTAAGTGGGAGATCAGAGATATTTGAATGTCCCTGGTGACTACACATGCGCAGAGAGTGACCGGGACCTGGAACATTTTGAACTGCAGATGAGCTCCTTATGGCGTACCGTTAGACATTGGACTTTAGATATACAGTGTGGAAACAGGGTCTTCGGTCCACCGAGACCACGCTGACCAACGATCACCCTGTCACTAACATCATCCTACACACCAGGGACAATTACACAATTTTAACCAAAGCCATTTGACCTACAAAATTGTACGTCTTTGGAGTGTGAGAGGAAACATAGAAACATAGAAAATAGGTGCAGGAGTAGGCCATTCGGCCCTTCGAGCCTGCACCGCCATTCAATATGATCATGGCTGATTATCCAACTCAGTATCCTGTACCTGCCTTCTCTCCATACCCCCTGATACCTTTAGCCACAAGGGCCTCATCTAACTCCCTCTTAAATATAGCCAATGAACTGGCCTCAACTACATTCTGTGGCAGAAAATTCCAGAGATTCACCACTCTCTGTGTGAAATTTGTTTTTCTCATCTCGGTCCTAAAAGATTTCCCCTTTATCCTTAAACTGTGACCCCTTGTTCTGGACTTCCCCAACATCGGGAACAATCTTCCTGCATCTAGCCTGTCCAACCCCTTAAGAATTTTGTAAGTTTCTATAAGATCCCCCCTCAATCTTCTAAATTCTAGCAAGTACAAGCCGAGTCTATCCAGTCTTTCTTCATTTGAAAGTCCTGACATCCCAGGAATCAGTCTGGTGAACCTTCTCTGTACATTCTCACAGAAGATAATAAAAGCAGATGTGCATATTACTGGCTTGTTAAAGTGATCCGTATCAGTGGGAAGTAAGACATGACTTCAGAATTAAGGGACAGAAGTTTAGGGGTAATATGAGGGGGAACTTCTTTACTCAGAGAGTGGTAGCGGTGTGGAATGAGCTTCCAGTGGAAGTGGTGGAGGCAGGTTCATTGGTATCATTTAAAAATACATTGGATAGGCATATGGATGAGAAGGGAATGGAGGGTTATGGTATGCGTGCAGGCAGGTGGGACTAAGGGGAAAAAAAAAAAATTGTTCGGCACGGACTTGTAGGGCCGAGATGGCCTGTTTCTGTGCTGTAATTGTTATATGGTTATATGGTTATAAGGCAAGAATACAAATCTCCAGCCATCAGTATTCTGTACGGCTTGGCATCTGGGGAATTTGTGTTTGGAAAGTTTAAAGAAGATAAGGTGCAAAGAATGGATATTAGAACCAATGTACAATAATTACTAATATCTGAAGGAAAAATACAAAGCATGAATCATGAAAATTGGAACATTTACATTTGGCTATTTATCAATGTATTATTAATATTCACAAGATTGAACAAATAAAAAACCCATTAATTCAATGAGAGAGCAATTCAAGGGCATTTTACTGGATAATCCCACAGTCATCAAAGGTAGTCTATGAACCCGATAAAGAGGGTATAATGCAGTGATTTGGTACCGTAGGTCTAGCTATGGTCAGCCCAGAATCTCTGGAGCTTGAGACTCTGCCTCAGAGACTGGTGTTTTAAGCTGCTGCGCCATCTAGTGCCTATTCCGCAGTAACTGGAGTTTTCCTCTTTGATGCCGGGATTAGTTGACGAGATCAAGCATATCTGATTTACCTTTCCGGATCTGTTCATTTCTTAATATGTTCCAACATGGATTTGAATAAATCAAGGTTTTAGTATGCAGAATGTAAACTATCTTCAGCAAACGTAATCCCATGGCGACAGGGATCATAGCCTTTTTCTTATTGCTGCTTGTTTCACCCATGACCTGTGCCTTTTCGTTTTTGCTTTAACTGTTCACGACTCTGTTTTTTCTTCTCGTTTGTGCTCTCATCCAGCTGACTGAAGTGATGAAACAGCAATGAACATCAATGAAGTCCTGTTGTAGATGGGTGGTGGGTGATTAAATATGCGGGCAAAGACTGAATTATGTTTTGAGTAGGAATTTTTTTTTTTTTAAAGCTGATACCTGCAACAATGCAGTAGTTCCGAGGAAGACTGACAGATATATTGTCATAGAACTGCCATAGAATTGCAGTGCTGCCTCATTTGGAGTTATTCAGTTTGTGATGACTTTGTTTCAATTAAAATGACTGTACAGCAGAGACTAATGTTTGGTGCATTCTTTCCATTTAACCCACTGAGGTTTGCAGACATTTTCCAGTCCTAGTTACCCTATACATCTCTGTCGCTTGTCACAATGTTCTCATGCACACTAAATGGGTTCCCCCATTCTCGTTTTTATTGCAGTGCAGCCCTCCAGTAAAGCTGTTGCGGATCCTTGCGTTCCCTCTTCAGACGATGAGCAGTGTGATTGTTATCTCAGTGTGCTGTGAAAGTTAGATCTCAAATAGATAATGGCAACCCCCATGGCTTCAATGATGGAGAGCAGCAGGAGATGCTGGTATAAAATCAGCGACTCAATCAGTGAATGCACCCCAGGACATAACACTGAGTCATACAGAGTTTTTCCAAGATGGCCCCAACATAGGCGACTATTTACGTACTAGCCACAGAAGCAGATGTACAAACTCACATCACAATCGCACCGCACTCTCACTACACATTGTAAATGGATTGATCCTAATCATGTGTTGTCTTTCTGCTGACTGGTTAGCACACAACAAAAGTCTGTGGCAAATTAGCCAGACCATTGTGAGTGGCCGGCTTGGGCTCAGCAATCATACGGTACGAGTTCATTCCAAGAGCTCTGCCAAGTTTTAAAACAATCAAATTCGTGGTAAGCACGGAGAATGAACGTAGCGGGTACGTCGGAGCTCGGTGACATCTCTTAGCGGCTCGTACCGCTAACGGCAGGTACTCGGGAAGACTCGCTAACGGCAGGTAAGCACGGGAAGACTCGTGCAGATTTTTCAACATGTTGAAAAATGTCCACGAGAGCCCCGAGTACCGACGAGTGGCCATTACCGTAAATCTCCGAATTTAAATCAGGGCAAACTCGGGAGAGCTCTTGGAATGAACTCGTACCGTGGGACAGGGCTTTAATCCCTGATCACAACATAAAACTTAAGTACTCAGAGGAGCACTTGAAATGCCATGGCTTAGAAAGTTCCAGGCAAAGTGCTAGAGAATGGGATTAGTAATGATAGGTATTTAATGTCAGTCATACAACACAGAAACAGGTCTTTAGGTTCACCACATCTATATGCCCATTATGTTTTTATCCATATCAATGCCTTTTACCTGCATTAGAAATGTAACCTTCTAACCATTAGCAATTCAAATGCTTGTCTAATTGTTTGAGAGCGCTTTCCTCCATTACATCTTAAGGCAGCACCTTCCTGATTCAGGTCACACCTCAATCTTACCTGCTTCAGGGAAAACAAACCCAGCCTGATCATTCTCGCATTTATTAAATGATTCCGCGAGCTCAGAAGAGGAGGACGATTTTAAGAAGGGAATTAAAGATGGAGATGGAGCAGAGAGGTTGAAATATTCAAGGAGGAATTCCTGTACTTACCTTGGCATGAAGTATACTCTTGTTGGCTCAAAGTGAGAAATGCAGATGATGCTTGAGCTGGAGAAAATGTGGTATTGCAAGGAGATCCGATTCCTACTATGGCTTGTTGTGCGCCTCTTATCACCTTGCTTGTGAGCTTGCGTTTGCATTTCCCTCACATATAAACGTGAGCTACTCTACAAATGAACCTAGCTTACTCTCAATCAAGTGCTTTCAGCATTATCTACTCATATAAGTTTCCCATTCGGGGAAAGAGATTCTGACCGTCTATCCCAGCAATGCCTCTAATAATTTCATATTGTTTTATCAGGTCTCCCCTCAACCTCTAGAATTACAGAGCAAACAATCCAAGTCTGTCCAACCTCTCCTTGTAGATAATACCCCCAAAGCAGGCATCATTCTTGTAAACCTCCTCTGCATCATTTTGTGGAGCTTCCACATAATTCCTGTATTTAGACAGCCAGGACTGCAAGCAATACTCCACATGTGGGTTGACAAGTGTCCTATTAATCTGCATCATGATTATCTGGCTCTTATACTCAATGCTTTGACCAATGAAGGAAAGCATACCATTGTGGTGCGTGGGTCTCAAAAGGAGGCACGAAGTCCAGTGTTTGAGAAGCACCTTTATTTTATTCCTCCCGGTTGAAGGGAAGACGAAACCAGAGGAAGATGGCACCCAAACCCTGCCTTTTAAACCCTCCGGCTTTGGGTGCCATCTTCCACTGGTTTCGTCTTCCCTTCAACCGGGAGGAATAAAATAAAGGTGCTTCTCAAACACTGGACTTCGTGCCTCCTTTTGAGACCCACGCACCACACCATATGCCTTCTTTACCACTTTCTACTTGTGCTGCCTATCTACTTTAGTTTTGGACTCCAAGATCCCTCTGTACATCAATGGTGTTTCGGGTCTTGCCATTCATTGCATACTTTGCCGTTACATTCGACCTCCCAATGTGCAACTCCTCACACTTGCTCGGATTAAACTTCACCTGCTATTTCTCTACCATTTCTGTAGTTAATCTATTTCTTACCATATACTTTAATTCCCTATGTTCTGTCTCCTTCCCATCTTAAACAAGGGGCAACATTAGCTATTCTCCAGTCCTCCAGGACCTCATCAGTGCCGAGAGAAGATCCAAAAATCTGCTCTCTCCTCTCAATAACCTGGGATAGATCCCATCAGGCTCTGGAGGGTTTTATCCACCTTAATGCTCTTCAATAACCTTCTTAATCTCCAAATTCCACTGAATATTAACATTCTCCACACTTAACACACTGTCATCCCCATTCTTCACCTTGGGTCAAAAGTGTTTCAGAAGGAAGGAACTAACGCCATAATTTGGGATTCAAGGTTTTTAAGTGTTTTGAGATGCAGCGGTGGCTTGGTGACTCGGCCCACCAAGTCCGCACCGACCAACAATCCCCGCTCATTAACAGTAAAAACATATAAAATTCTAAAAGGACTGGACAAGCTAGATGCAGGAAAAATGTTCCCAATGCTGGGCAAGTCGAGAACCAGGGGCCACAGTCTTAGAATAAAGGGGAGGTCATTTAAGACTGAAGTGAGAAAAAACGTTTTCACCCAGAGAGTAGTGAATTTATGGAATTCCCTGCCATAGAGGGCAGTGGAGGCCAAGTCACTGGAGAGAGAGAGTTAGATAGAGCTCTATGGGGCTAGTGGAGTAAAGGAAATGGGAAGAAGGCAGGCAGGGTTATTGATAGGGGACGATCAGCCATGATCACAATGAATGGCGGTGCTGGCTCGAAGGGCAGAATGGCCTCCTCCTGCACCTATTTTCTTTGTTTCTATGTTTCTATTCCACACACACTAGGAACAATTTTACATTAATACCAAGCCAATTAACCTACAAATCTGTACGTTTTTGGAGTGTGGGAGGAAACCGAAGATCTCCGAGAAAACCCACAATGGTGACGGGGAGAATGTGCAAACTGCGTACAGGCACCCCTGTAGTCAGGGGTGGACCAGTTTTGCAGTTTATTTCAATTTGAAAGGGGCTGATACCTGTCTGGTCGCCAAGCTTGCTATTTGTCTAGACTCAAAGTGGAGCCTATTTTTGTAACATAACAAGATCTTAGGGTTTTTGAAAAAAGAAAACGGAGAAACTGAAATCTGTCTGTTAGAAATAGCGAGAATATAAGAGTGCGTTGTAAGTAATAAGATAAAGGGAAGTGATTTAATGTCTAAAATGTAAGCATTAAGAATTCTGCTGACTTTGGTGAAGTGCACTGAACTGCAATGTCATGTTTACGATGACTGGTGAATCCCACATTCCAGTTATAGTCCTGAAATCAATGCTCACCCAGCAACTGCATGCGAGAATGCAGAATCAACACTCTGGTCGTACTGTGATGGGGAAGAATGGGAACATTCTGCTTTTTCTATTAACACTCTCCCACAATCAGTACTTTACTGATGAACATAATAACAAGAAATAAATGGAACATGGCATGTTTCTGTACCAGAAACAGAATTTTCTAAGAGCTCTGGGTTTTTCATTCCCACAGTTGATTGCTGCCCGGCTCCACTTAATAGAAGCTCAGATTGTGATGCTACTGGTGAATGGGGCCATCAGCAATGCATTTCAAAATGGTAGTCAGAGCATTAACACGATGTACTGAGTTGTCCATTCAGTCTAGATTGTCAAACCCATATTTAGTCTCTGCCCGAGCTTCCTCGCACCATGAGTAATATCCTCTATCCCTTTCTGTCTGAAGCTTAGCGTAGTTTGGTTTCGAGATGCAGAATGAAAACAGGACCTTTGTCCCACTGAGTCCACGCCAACCAGCAATCCCTGCACCTTAACACTATCCTACACACATTAGGAGAAATTTACATTAATACTAAGCCAATTAACCTACAAATCTGTACGTCCTTGGAGTGTGGGAGGAAACCCAAGATCTCGGAGAAAACCCACGCAGGTCACTGGGGGAGCGTACAAACTCCGTACAGACAGCACCCGTAGTTATCTTCAGGCAGATCACTGGGCTGTTGATGCAAATGGGATGTTTTTTTTAACTAGCCATCCATCGATGTAAAGATCACTTGCAATTCTTGTTCACCCCAAATGCCCCTGAACGGAGGCAGTTGTCAAAGAACCACTAAGAGTCCTTCGAATTATATAAATGCTAGACTTGGTAACAGTGCCAGACTTTCTAAACTGAATATTATTGACCCAGACACACACACATGCCCAATGTGGGTAATGACACAGAGACTATTTATCTGCCCGATCAAGCTTGACACTATACAGGACATGGATAGAGGGAATGGGTGACGTTTCAGGTCGAGGCCCTCTCACGGCGCAAAACATCACCCATTCCTTCTTTCAAGAGATGCTGCCTGTCCCGCTGAGTTACTCTATCTTCGGTGTAAACCAGCATCTGCAGTTCCTTCCTACACTATACAGTACATAGGATCCGCTTGAAAAACACTCCATCCACACCCATTCACTCACTCCACGATTGATGCATTCGAGCAGCAGCTTGCATCACCTACAGGATGCTCTGAAACCTCTCACCAAAATCGCTTAGGCAGCACCTTCCCAACCTACAACCTCTACAAGCTAGAAGGCCAAGAGGAACACCACACTGGAAGCTGCCCTCCAATCCACACACTATCACAACTTGGAAATATATTGTGTAGGAAAGAACTGCAGAAGCTGGTTTACACCGAAGATAGACACAAAATGCTGGAGTAACTCAGCGTGTTAGGCAGCATCTCTGGAGAGAAGGAATGGGTGACATTTCAGGTCGAGACCCTTCTTCTGACAGAATCAGGGGACATGGAGACACAGAGATACTAAAGGGTAAGGTGTGAAACCAAGACATCAAAGGGGATGAATATCAAGGAAAATGTGGAATAGATCAACGAAGCATACAGAGATAAAATTTAATCAGGAAAGTCAAACTGGTCAGAGAACTAGAACAGGGGAGGGATGGAGAGAGAGGGAAAGCAAGGGTTACTCAAATTTAGAGAAGTCAATATTCATTCCGCTGGGTTGTATGCTGCCCGAGCTAAATATGAGGCATTTGTACTTGCACTTTGTAAATGGAGGGACATTTGACAGGGCATTTGATGGCACTGGGCCTGTACTCGCTGCAGTTTAGAAGGATGAGGGGACTCTTCATTGAAAATTACTGAATAGTGAAAGTTTTGGATTGAGTGGATGTGGAGAGGATGCTTCCACTAGTGGGAGAGTCTAGGACTAGAGGTCATAGCCTCAGAATTAAAAGACGTTCCTTTAAGAAGGAGATGAGGATGAATTTCTTTAGTCGGAGGGTGGTGAATCTGTGCAATTTTTTACTACAGAAGGCTGTGGAGGCCAAGTCAGTGGATATTTTTAAGGCAGAGATAGACAGATTCTTGATTAGTACGGGTGTCAATGGTTATGGGGAGAAGGCAGGGGAATGGGGTTAGGAGGGAGAGATAGATCAGCCATGATTGAATGGCGGAATAGATTTGATGGGTGAACGGCCTAATTCTGCTCCTATCACATATGGCCTATGACTTATCAATCATTCAAGCACCCCATTATTAAAAAAAGGAAATTTTAAAATTCTGTCGGTGCTGGAGATTAGTCATGAAAAACAGAAAATGCTGGAAAAACTCAGGAGTATGGGCAGCATCTTTGGAGAGGGACACAGAATTCCAGTCAGAAACCCCCTTTAATTTTCTTTCTCTTCCTGTAGTTAGTTGCAGGCTAGCTATTTGCACCTGGAAGGCACTAGGAAGGAGGTCAGCAGTTTCAAAGACAATCGCCGAAGCCGACTCGTTAGTGCCAGAGACAGGAAGGGGGCTGCAACTCTAAATCCCCCCACAACGGCATTCATGTGTCCCCTGTTGCTCCTGCGAGTGTGGTTCGTGCATCGAACCCGTGAGCCACGTTCGATCCCACCAGACACGAGACTGCACAACCATGCTATCGTTGTCTACGGCCATATGTACCCGAGCATAATTGCCAAGAATGGAATCAGACTTGCCTGTATATTCTCTGTACTGAATAGCTTCATCTCATGCTCAGAGAATGCAGGTTGGGTGAGATGCAGATGCAGCTTAATATGGATAAATGTGAGGTTATCCACTTTGGTAGCAAAAACAGAAAGAAGATTATTATCTAATGATGTCAAGTCGGGAAAAGGGGAAGTACAACGGGATCTGGGGGTCCTTGTTCATCAGTCAATGAAAATAAGCAGGTACAGCAGGCTGTGAAGAAAACGAATGGCATGTTGGCCCTCATAACAAGAGGCGTTGAGTATAGGGGCAAAGAGGTCCTTCTGCAGTTATACAGGGTCCTAGTGAGACCACATCTGGAGTATTGTGTGCTGTTTTTGTCTCCAAATTTGAGGAAGCATATTCTTGCAATTGAGGGAGTGCAGCGTAGGTTCGCAAGATTAATTCCCGGGATGGCGGGACTGGAATTTAGAAGGATGAGATATTGAAACATATAAGATTATTAAGGGTTTGGACACGCTAGAGACAGGAAACATGTTCCTGATGTTGGGGGAGTCCAGAACCAGGGGCCACTGTTTCCGTATAAAGGGTAAGCCATTTAGACGGAGATGAGGAAACACTTTTTCACATAGAAAGTTGTGAGTCTGTGGAATTCTCTGCCTCAGAGGGTGGTGGAGGCCGATTCTCTGGATACTTTCAAGAGAGAGCTAGATAGGCCTCTTGAAGATAGCGGAGTCAGGGGATATGTGGAGAAGGCAGGAATGGGGTACAGATTGTGGATGATCAGCCATGATCACATTGAATGGCGGTGCTGGCTTGAAGGGCCGAATGGCCTACTCCTGCACCTATTGTCGATTATCGATTGTCTATTGTAATATCACATCTTTGGGTGTTTTTGTTGCAGTACTGATATGGTGCTGTGCACTCGGGGAAGGTCAGCAAATAGTTTTCTAATGCATTTGGAGTCAGACACAAGGCATCACTAACAGCAATCGCCTATAACCCCATTTCCCATTGAAAAGGTCCCTCACCCACCCAAATTTTATTTTATTTTATGTACAACTCCCAGTTTAAAAGTTACCACCTGCATTCATTCACAGCCTAATTATATCAGTGTTAATCGTATACTCCTTTCAGTCAAGATAAATGTATGCAGAGTTGGGTGCTTGGAATTAATGAAATACATCATCTGATAGGAGCAGAATTAGGCCATTCAGCCCATCAGGGTGGAAATTGCAGGAGCCCTGGTTGAAATTTACAAGTCGTCCTTAAAGGTGCTGGGAGACTAGAGGTGGCAAATGTTGGGGCTCTTTTCAAGAAGGGCTGCAGGGAAAATGCTGTGAACTATAGGCCAGTGAGCTTAACATCTGTAGTTGGTAAATTACTGGAGAGCATTTTAAGGGATAGGATATGCAGGCATTTGGATGGGCTAGGGCTGATTTTGTGTGCGTGGAAGATCATGTCTCACAAATCTGATTGTTTTTTTTGAAGATATGACCATAAGGGTAGATGAGGGCAGAGATGGATATGTTGTGTTCATGGATTTCAGTAAGGCATTCGATAAGGTTCCGCATTGTAGGCTGCTCTGGAAGTTTTGTATCGCATGGGATCTAAGGAGAGACAGCTGAATGGATAGCTCCATGGAAGGAAGCAGAGGGTGATGGTGGAAGGTTACTTCACGGACTAGAGGCCTGTGACTAGTGGTGTGGCTCAGGGTTCAGTGTTTGGCCCCTTACTGTTTGTCATCTACATCAATAATTTGGATGAGAACATACAGGGCAGGATTAGCAAGTTTGCTGATGATACAAAAGTTAGTGGTTTTTCAGACAGTGAAGATGGTTGTGAAAGATTGCAGCAGGATCTGGATCGATTGGCAAGCTGGGCAAGGGAACTGTTGATGGAATTTAATACAGAAAAGTGTGATGTGTTGCATTGTGAGACGTTGAACAAGGGCAGGACCTACACAGTAAATGGTAGGCTTCTGGGTAGTGTTGTAGAGCAGAGGGATCTAGGAGTACAGGTGCATGGTTCCTTGAAGGTCGAGTCGCAGGTAAATAAGGTGGTCGAAAAGGCTTTAGCCGCTTTGGCCTTATTCAGTCAGAGTATTAAATATAGAAGTTGGGAGGTCATGTTGCAGTAGTATAAGACGTCTGTGAGGCCGCATTCAGAATATTGTGTTCAGATCTGGGCACCGTGTTATAGGAAAGATATTGTCAAGCTTGAAAGGGTTCTGAAAATACTTACAAGGACGTTGCTAGGACTAAAGGGTATAGGGAGAGGTTGAGTAGGCTGGGCCCCCATTCCATGGATTGCAGGAGGATGAGGGAAGATCTTATAGTGTACAAAATCATGAGAGGAATAGATTGGGTAGATGCCCAGAGTAGGGGAATCGAGGAGCAGAAGACATAGGTTCAAGGTGAAGGGGAAACAATTCATAGGAATTTGAGGTGTAACCTTATCACACAAAGGGTGGTGGGTGTATGGAACAAGCTGCCAGAGGAGGTTGTTGAGGCTGGGACTATCTCATCGTTTCAGAAACAGTTAGACAGGTAAATGGATAGGAGAGGTTAGGAGGGATATGGACCAAGCGCAGGCAAGTGGGACTAGTGTAGCTGGGACATTGTTGGCAGTGTGGGCGAATTGGGCCAAAGGGCCTGTTTCCACACTGAATTGCTCTATGACTCAATCAATCTACTCCGCCATTCAATCTTGGCCAATCTATCACTCTCTCCTAATCCCATTCTCCTGCCTTCTCCCCATAACCCCCGACACCCATGGTAATCAAGAATCTATCTATCTCTGTCTTAAAAATATCCATTGACTTGGCTGCCACAGTCTTCTGTGGCAAAGAATTTCACAGATTCTCCACCCTCTGTACGGTATCAAATACACAGGACTAGATGTTAAAAGTCCCTTGTGCCAATAGGTGGGGAGCATTTCACGACATCCGTTGATTGTTGAGAGTGGTAGACGCTCAACATGGGGGGGGGGGGGGGGGGTGATACACATATCTTGGCCTGTGTAACCTTCAGGATAGTTGGGCACAGGACACATCATCAGTAGTGTACCCTTGCATCACTGGGTGTTTCGGCCTTTTAACACTATACACCCTCCACAAGGGTGGCCCGCTGCAGGATGATCAGCCCTCAGCGCGTGTCCCGTGTCAAACCATCCCAAAGATTCACCCTGAGGTACTTGGGGCCCAGCATGGGTCTTTCCGCTTGAGCCAAATCCACCGGCTGCTTCTTTCAGCCGCCTCTGAGAGTGATCTTATGGTCTTCCGCAGAGCCTGACTGTGGATTCCAAGCTCCTTCAGCAGTCTGATTGTAGATGACGCAACAAATCCTCTGCATCCCACTTCAACTGGATAGACTTTGGTGTTCCAGCCACGCTGCGTTGCCTCTGCTGCAAGCTCTGCGTAGCGCAGCTTCTTACGCTCATAGGCCTCCTCAACACAGTTCTCCCATGGAACTGTGAGCTCTATGATGTAAGCAGTCTTCTGTGAAGGGGACCAGAACACCAAGTCTGGCCTGAGGTTGGTGGAAGCAATTTCAGGTGGAAAAACTAGTTGTCGGCCGATGTCCGCCAGCATCCTCCAGTCACGGGCCCTGCATAAGTTTCCTTCTTCTGATCTGGTGGAAGGATGTTTAGATGTTTTCTGTCCTTCTCGGACAAAGGTTGTTGCCCTTAGGCGGGGGGGGTTGCTTGCTCTCGGAGGCAAGGAGTTGGTCGCACACCGCCTGTTCTCAAGGGCTGATGCCAGGCTTTTTAGTACCTGATTATGCCGCCACGTGTATCTCCCTTGCGTGAGGCTGGTCTTGCAGCCTACCATGATGTGTTTCAGGGTCGCTGGAGTTGGGCAGAGGGCACAGGTTGGATCCTCTCCGTACCACTGATGGAGGTTCTTTGGTGTTGGAAGCACATCATAAGTCGCTCTGATGATGAAGCTGATCTTGCTTGCTTCCATTTCCCATAGTTCTTTCCAGCTGATCTTCCTCCGCTCCACACCTTCCCACTGCATCCATTGCCCCTGTTTGGCAAGAGAGACCGCCTTTGCACTTCTTGCGGCCTCCTCCTGTCGCCGCACCTCCTCGACCACCAATGTCCTCCGCTCTGATGTTGTGGCCTTTCGCCAAGTTGGTTTACTTGTCGTAAGGCCAAAGCCTCCTCTTCCCTGCTGGACTTGCCCCACGATGTCTTTGTGCCTCAGGGCTGATGAAGCTTGCTGTACTGCATCAGATGGTGTCCACTTCCGGCCAGTTACTAGGGGTGGCGCAACAGCACTGATGGTCTTGTCTCTAGAGTCCCTCAGTGTCATCTGAAGTCTTACTTTAGAACACTTGTATTCCTCTGTTAGACTAGTGAGAGGTAGTTCCAGGACCCCTTTGCCATATAGGCCGATGTTAGTTAGACATCGTGGGACCCCGAGCCATTTCTTCGCGTATGAAGTTATGGTTCGCTCCATCTTCTCCACAGTTGTTATTGGGGCTTCATAAACGGTCAGTGGCCACATCGTCCGAGGAAGGAGTCCAAACTGTAGGCACCAGAGCTTCAGTTTCCCAGGCAGTAGGGTCTGATTGATGTTCTCCAGGCCGTTGACAATTTCTTGCCTTAGTTGTTGCACCTGCTCTTTGTCCTTGAGACTTGCGTTGTACCATCTGCCCAGGCTTTTAACTGGCTGTTCAGACACTGTTGGTATTGGGTCGTCACCGATACAGAACCTTGTGTCTCTAAGCACCCCCTTGACTATGGAAATGCTTTGAGATTTACTTGGTTTAATTTTCATTCGGGCCCACTTGATGTTCTCCTGCAGCTTTCCAAGTAGCCGCTTGGTGCATGCTGCAGTAGTGGTTAGTGTTGTCATGTCGTCCATGTATGCCCTGATGGGTGGCAGACGGAGCCCAGCCCTTGTTCGTTCACCGCCCACCACCCATTTTGAGGCCCTGATGATGACTTCCATGGCCATTGTAAAGGCCAAGGGTGAGACTGTGCAGCCTGCCATGATGCCTACTTCCAAGCGCTGCCATGTTGTACTGAAGTCAGCTGTTGTGAAGCACAGCTGCAGGTCTTGGAAATAGCTCTTGACCAGTGTGGTGATGAGCTCTGGTACATGGAAAAAGGCAAAAGATTCCCAAAGGAGTTCATGGGGAACTGAACCAAATGCATTGGCCAGATCGAGGAAGATCACATGTAGGTCTCTCTTGTCCTTCTTAGCTGCTTGGATCTGGTGCCAGATCATGCTTGTATGCTCCAAGCAGCCCGAAAATCCTGGAATTCCTGCTTTCTGTACAGATGTATCAATGTACTAAAGAAATTCCTCCTCAACTCCTTCCCAAAGGAACATCCTTTAATTCTGAGGCTATGACCTCTAGTCCTAGACTCTCCCATTTGTAGCAACATCCTCTCCACGTTCACTCTATCTAGGCCTTTCATCCTCTGACATCTCTATCCTAAAAGCCCGAGTACCTAACAATCACATTCTGGGTGATAGTATGTTGGAGAATAATGCACAAGTAGGTCTTTGCCTTTCACCCCATCCCAATGCCAGGCTCTCCAGGTACACTGAATAATTGGGATTGGAAGTTATTGGAGGTGTGGTGAACATCAACCCACAGAAGGAAGAGTTAATTGGAGGCATGACATCAACATCCCCAGTCTTAAAGCCCTGTCCCACTGTACGAGTTCATTCAAAGAGTTCCCCCGAGTTTGCCCTGATTCGAACTTGGAGATTTACGGTAATGGCCGCTCGTCGGTACTCAGGGCTCTCGTGGACATTTTTCAACATGTTGAAAAATCTTCACAAGTCTTCCCGATCTCACCACGTTTCCCGAGTATCTGCTGTTAGCGTTATGAGCCGCTAAGAGACGTCCCCGAGCTCCGACGTACCCGCTACGTTCATTCTCCGTGCTTACCACCAGTCTGATTTATTTTTTTAACTTGGGAGAGCTCTTGGGTGAACTTGTACAGTGGGACAGAGCCATTAGACTTAGTCAGGAAACCAACATATAAAGACCAAGACAATTTATAGATTTAAAAGATCAATGTTTTAATCTTTATGCAAACTGCCTTTCATATAATCTGAAGAGAACCAAAATCTCCCATATTAACTCCCAATATGCTGATCTATACTAAAGCCAATATAATGTGCCATTTTACCAATTTGCAAAAAAATTGAGACTCGATAAAAAACTTTCAGTAAACTGTACCTTCAGCAGTTTAGTTTAATGTCACGTGTACCGAGGTACAGTGAAAAGCTCACATAAACAATTAGTCAGAAGGTCGAAAATATGATGAATCGTTAATAACAAGCATAATTTCTATGGTGTAGATGCAGTTAAAGTTATCAACATAAAAAAAGTGAAGACATTGTCACAATATAGATCAGTAAACTGTTTGTGATCTTCAGGGGTGGTTTTAATCAAAATAAAGGTCTAGAGGCCATCCGGTCGATTATAAACTACAAACCTCATGGCATTAATCACCACGGTGAGTTTCTGGGAATTGTCTCTGTGGACCTTTGACGTTTGAAGAATCAAAGTTACTCACCAATGCGTGCTTGTGTTTCACCAGAAACACTCTACGTATCTTAACAACCTTCTTCCCAAAAGTGACCAAAGATCCCAGAGGCAAAGTGTGAGTGACTGGCCTTGACCCCAAGAGTGACTGAAGATAGACACAAAAAAGCTGGAGTAACCCAGCGGGTCAAACAGCATCTCTAGAGAAAAGGAATGCATGACGTTTCAGGATGAGACCCTTCTTCAGACTGAGAGTCAGGGGAAAGGGAAATGAGAGATATAGACGGTGATGTAGAGAGGTATAGAACAGATGAATGAAAGATATGTAAAAAAGTAATGATGATAAAGGAAACTGGCCATTGTTAACTACTTGTTAGGTGTGAACGAGTTACAGACAGTGAGACTCAACAAGACGGTTTTGAAGCTAGCGCAACTTGGGTAGGGGAGGGGCAGAGAGAGAGGGGATGCAAGGGTTCCTTGAAGTTGGAGACATCCATTTTCATACCACCGGGTTGTAAACTGCCCAAGCGAAATATGAGGTGCTGTACCTCCGTCTGACAATGGAGGAGGCCCAGGACAGAAAGGCCTGTGAGGGAATGGGATAGAGAATGAAAGTGTCTGGCAACTGGGAGATCAGGGAGGTTCAGGCTACTGAATGTGCTATTGAGAAGCTCCAGCAAATCTAGTGTGGGAAATAAAGGCAGATGCTGGTTTAAATCAAAGGTAGCCACAAAATGATGAAGTAACACTCACAGACAGTGGTGGCTGTGTGGAATGAGCTTCCAGTGAAGGTGGTGGAGGCAGGTTCGTTTTTATCATTTAAAAATAAATTGGATAGTTATATGGATGGGAAGGGAATGGAGGGTTATGGTCTGAGCTCAGGTATATGGGACTAGGGGAGATTATGTGTTCGGCACGGACTAGAAGGGTCGAGATGGCCTGTTTCCGTGCTGTAATTGTTATATGGTTATATGATTAACTCAGCGGGACAGGCAGCATCTCTGGAGAGAAGGAATGGATGATGTTTCGGATCAAGACCCTTCTTCAGTGAAACTAAACAGGCAAAGGTACACCATGAAGTGGTTGATGTTGCTTACTGTTTGCAAAAGATGGGTGTGATTGCTGGGGATCAGTCATCTTACCCCCAATATATCACTGGAGTCCCTCAGTATACTGCACCTACCCCAAATATATTTTATTAATATTCAAAGTCATTATTATTTGTTAGTTAAGTTTATTGTAACATGTACCGATGTACCAGTGAAAAGGTTTTGTTGCATGTGAACCAGTCAGCGGAAAGACAATACTTGATTACAATGGAGCCATTCACAATGTACAGATACATGATAAAGGGAATAACATGAATAGCGTTTAGCGCACTCAAACTAGTGAGGCTGGGTCATCGCTGACCAGAAACTCAGCTGAATCATTGCAAGACATTGTCAACTTAGCCATGTCAATGATGCAACCTGCAGCACATGACTCACATTCGTTCCACCTTTCAAAGCTTTTCCACCATCTACGAGGCAAAGATCAGTACTGTGATGGAAAACTCTCCACTAGGCTGGATGAGTGTGGCTCCAATAGCTCTCTTGAGACTTAAAGCCATCCAGCCAAAGGCAAACTGCTGGATTTCCAACCAACCCAGCATCCTAAGCCTTCATTCACAGTAGCTGCCATCTACAAAATGCACTGCATTTACTCACTGAGGCTACTCTGACAGTATCTCCCATACCCTCAACTTCCAGCGGGATAAAGACAATGGCAGTACCATCCATTGTTGCCTGGTAGACATGATAATAAACTAAACTAAACTAAATTACATGCATACAAGTAATACAGAGTTCCTGGAAAATAAAAAAAATAACTTCCCTTTCAAGTTATAATTGAAGAAGCTAACTAAACGATTTGGTTAACTTTAGATCTACTCAAAAAAAGACTGTCTACGAATGCCAGACACAAAAAGATTTCCATACTTATTTAAAGTAATTTTGTATTTGAAATCAGGAGGAGAAAAAGATAGTCCTTATTTTTGGGGATTCCATTTTCAGCTGTGTTAATCGATATGTATTAACCTGAACATTACATTGGACATTGTACACAACGAACACATTATATACTGACTTACGGCAAAATTTATTTTTCATGCAGTGATTTGAGAACTAAACGGACATTTATTTTCTAAAAATGGGTGATTTTGAGGCCAGTTTGTGCTTGAAAACAAATTGAACTAGAAAGCACCATTCCCACAAATAAATCAATGCTGGTTTACAGTAAAGATTCAAGCACTTTTTTTTTAATTGAATAAATCTCATCAATTAAAGAAATGCTGTGTCTCGTGTTACAGAATGTTTTGGCACTTGTGTTTAATGGTGAGTCTATTGCTGGTGAGTTTGCACAAGGCCAGGTTTTAGCTGATCAGCTCAATTGACCAGATATTACTCCCAATCCCTTGTGCTATGGCATGGAGCTATGATATGGTACTTTGTCACGTATGTAGCGAGGTACAGTGAAAATTAATTTGTGTACACAGTTCAGTGCAAGTAGCTGGGTACTTGCCATGCACCAGCTACGAACAATTGTTACAAGAGAGCTTGACATTAGTTTTCACGCTTAGAACCGTGGTCGTCAATTAGAATGTTATAGATGTGATGTGAAAATAATGAAATTACAAAGCAAAGGAGAAGATGCGAGAGGGGCAGATAATGCAGCGAATGCATTATTTTCCAGGCTCCCTTCTTTCACTGCGAGAGATGGATATGATGGCTGAAAGCTGCTTCTGTCATCTGTGCGAGTATTATTATATTTATGATGGGCTGTTTCAGTGTCACAGTGTGAATACTAAAACGCCAGCAGGCCTGAAGAAACCATCGCTTCTATTGACATGCGGTCAGGCAAACAGTTAAAACCATCGCACTCTGGTCACTGACGAGTTATCACTTTGCAACTGTAGTCATTTCTCCAAAACTGAGTGTTCGGGTTAAAACGCAAAAACCGCTGGAGGCAAACTGCACACCTGACTCTTTAACGGAAAGAATTAACAATAACAAACAGTGCAAACATTTCCTGCGTGTTTAAAGCTTTCTCTCTGCTAAGCTTCGTTTCACTGACTTCCCCTCGCAGACTGACTACCGTTGGAGCCAATCTTAAAGTCGATTTCTGGCATCAATGGAACTTAATTGTTGGAGGCAAGTGGGTGCAATTCTCCGTCAAGGGAAATCGTTGCATCTTGCTTCCCATTCATTGAGTTTTCTCTCTCTCTGAGGTATAGCTCTGCTTTCTGCTCAGTTCGAAGAAGGGTCTCGGCCCATTCCTTCTCTCCAGGGATGCTGCCTGTCCCGCTGAGTTACTCCGGTATGTTGTGTGTTTCCTTGCATACGTCCCAAAGGCCGCTCAACAGTTGCCTCTCTGTGAAGATGTGAAGAACGATAGAGGCCTGGCCTCCTGGTCTCTTGCGTCCACCGTAAGACCACAAAGCTAAGCATTCTGTATTACTCACCAATAATTACCCTCTTTTGAAACGAGCTGCGACAGCCGGGCTTTCTCCTCAGAGATCGCTGAGAGCATTAACAACCAACCCTCAATTGAGAACTCAGCCCAAGAGAGCAGTTGACAGAGACAATGTGCTTCACATTCTTGACTGTGCAGCAGAAGTGCCTCGCCTCTTCAGCTGAGAAGAGCTGTTCTTAGAGCCGAGTTCCCCACAGGTCAGTGAACTGAGGGACGTATCTCTATCACTGTGGAGCCGGCAACTTTTCACTCTTGCAACAAGAGCGCCTTCACCAGCAGATTCAGGAAGGACTGCCATTGCTGGTTCCTGAATTATTTAAACAAGCAGCAACAACAACCAACAAAATCCGATGACCTAAGTATGGAATTTTATGGCAAGAGAAAATATTGTTATTTAAAGAAAGCAAATACACTCCCCTGACAAACTGGCCCGGAAGCAACTCTTTTTATCGCAAGAAGATAGACACAAAAAGCTGGAGTAACTCAGCGGGTCAGACAGCATCTTGGGGAGAAAAGGAATAGGTAACTTTTCGGGTCGAGACCCTTCTGCAGACTGAAATTCAGGGGAAAGGAGAACGAGAAATATAAAACAATATTTTATAGTAAGATTGTTTCTTTATAATCCATTATGCCAAGAAACCAATTTACAAATAACAGCATTACTCAGCTCCAATTTCTCATGAAAGCGACGCTCAGAACAGGGGTTATGTCCCTGGGTATATGAAGAGGAAAATATTTGAAGCATCTTATTTGCAGACGCATACCGTCGGGTTCGGGATGTAACCCTTGACTACCTCCCGCGCCTGAAACACTTTACTGCATTTTGTGTCTCTCGCAGTTCACTGTTTTCTTTGAAAGGAATCGGGCAATCCAAGTTTCGTGTGCGAGTTTCGGATACATCTTGCAGACAGTAGGAGAAAGCATACATCGGATGGACGGGGAATATCTTATTGCATTTGCGTGATAAATAGAATTCAGAGCTCAAGAACTAATTAAAACAGAGGATTAAAATTCCGGTTTAGTTGTGACAGATATCGGAGCCGAGGTGAAGCTCGCATCAATCCATCGCCTTCCAGTATTCTGCAGGCCAATTGTTTTTGTTTTATTTGCCGGCGGTAATGGGAGAGCATTAAACAAAAATCGCATCAATTTGTTGATTATAGGAGAGGAATTGGCAATTCTAATCTTGCCAGAGTGCACGACAGCACTTTGCAATTACATGGGCAACAATGCGTTTCGCGGCCACATTTCGGCTCAATTTAAAACCTATACATCCTTGTCTGACACTTGAACGCATACTAAACGGAATTTGTCAGAATGGACAGCTAACGAGTGGAATGACACACGACAGTGTTCCGATCTGACCCTTCCAACGTGGAGTCACGGCAAGATTGGAGTTGAATACTAACTTCCTTCATCTGAGTCTTAGAAAATAGATTCAAATTTGACCTGACTTCTGGAGACTCAGACACAAAATGCAGCGGGACAGGCAGCATCTCTGGAGAGAAGGAATGCATGGGTGACGGTTCGGGTCGAGACCCTTCTTCAGTCTGAGAGTCAGGGGAGAGGGAAACGAGTGATGTAGAGAGATACAGAACGCATGAGTCAAAGATGACCAGACTATTTCCCGAGTCGGGTGGTAACGGGTAAAGTGTTGGAAGTGTTGAAATAACGAGAACGGATGGCGCAAAGTACTATCATGTCATTGAAATAAAGCAGAACCCGGGCGGGTTTTACGCATATTGAAAAAAATACAGTAAAGACAACAGTTTGTTCAAGTCTGCCGCTGCAATAACATTCCCTTAACTACAAGTCAACGAGGAGGCCAGTTCATTTTGAGTTCTCAGATACGAGGATGCCAATGTCTGTGTCACGGTCACACACACACCAGACTATTAGCTCCAAACCCAGAACCAGTGAGATTGGAGCCTTATGTGGCAACAACATCTACACCTTGTCCATATTACTCGGGGAGGGAGGGGGGTCACTGGTTTATAACTATTTCTGGCGGCGCAAGGCTCACACTTAATCTTGGCTACTTAACGTGACAGCTTTCAGAACCTTGTTCAACCATCCCCATTCATGCCCGGCTGTTACAGCTTTGTAATTTACCACTGTCCTGTTCCAGCCGAGAACGAGAGAGCGACAGAGTCCACGTTTATTGTTTTCCCGGCGGCAGGTGGTCTTGCTGGTATAATCCCGCTACAAAAAAAGGTCCCCTCTTAATGCGTGCTGGAATAAATCACGGCAGGCAGCGCAGTGTCTGGACTTGTAGCAGAGCGCAGAGCGTCGCTCGGCATCCTGTGTAGGACCGGACCGGACAGGACTGGGTCCACTCGAGGTCTGGCACCAGCTGGCTCTGAATGGAGATCTTCACGCCTTTCATTCCATCCCCTGGTGGCCGTTCAAGGAATGAAAGGAGCAGGGATCTCCTTTTTTTAATGAAATGCTTAAGAAATGCAGGGAATGAACCAGTTGCTGTTCAGGCGGGGCCAGTTAGCATGAGACTGGAGTTAACCCTTTCCTCGCCCACATTCACTTGCACTTTCCTTTGGAGACGGGGACGCGGCCGCCGGCTCCATTGAATGTGTGATTTGGAAGGGGAGGGAGGGGGCGGGTTAGGTGTAGGCTGGTTTAAACCGAAGACAGACACAAAAAGCTGCAGTAACTCAGAGGGTCGGGCAGCATTTATGGGAGAAGGAATATGTGACGTTTCGGACGCTTCAGAAACCATTTTACCTGTGGTTTTGAAAGGCGTTAATTATGGCAGCGCTACGGTGATTCAGATTGTCGCATTGGACGGTTGATAGATCGGAGCCGGGATGAAACTTTCAACCCGCTGGGGGTGATGTTTGCTCTTGTGTCCAATGGATTTCAGCACTGCTGTTCAATGACAATCAGCGCTTCACAGAAACCCCCTCAGCGACGTTGAGGCAAAGTGCAGATCCGTCAGGAGGAGGGGGGTTGGTTTCAAAATGACGGCTGGAGTGTGTTGGTGACCATTTGGAAGAGAGGGTACCCGCTGGCTTCGTCGCCCGCTCCTGCCGCCTCGTTACTGCCTCTGAAATCAACGCGGATGAAATCAACGCGGATGAAATCAACGCGGATGAAATCAACGCGGATGAAATCAACGTGAATGCTCTGTGGTGGAAGCCGGGTTACATGTTTTTACAAATTGCAGTACATTCTTAATAAAAGCCCGTTATTGGCTTCCGCCCAGCATCGCGTGTTGTGAACGCCAAACCTTGTTGTTTCTAAACAAGTCTGTTGCAATTGTAGAGAGTTGCAGATCAGATTTGTTCTCGTTATATGCACCACGGTGCAATGGGATTCCTAGTTGGCGGCGTTGACAGGGAATAATAAATGCAATGATGAATATAAGCTGGGATGGACCACAGCGGAAGGTGCAAATGTGAAGTAGTGCGAAAACAAACTTTAGTGCAATTTGGAGTAACGGGGAAAGCTGGAGTTAACACATCCAGAGGTGGGTGTGAAGACGCCCGATTGCAGCGGAGAAGAGGTTATTCTTACATTTGGACTTTGAGTTTTCAAGCTTCGTATCTTCTCCCAGAAAGTAGAAAATAGAAAATAGAAAAGGAGGCAGCAAAGGTAAGAGGTAGATGTTGCAAACACAAAATAGACATATATGTCGTACGATTATTAGCAGACTTTCTTCACACACACAATATGATGGAAGAAGATGGTCATTGATGAGGCAACTAAAGTTCTTTAGTCAGAGGTTGGTGAATCTGTGGAATTCTTTGCCACAGAAGGGTGTGGAGGTCGTCAGTCGATATATTTAAGGCAGAGATAGATAGATTCTTGATTAGTATGGGTGTCAGAGGTTATGGGGAGAAGGCAGGAGAGTGGGGTTGGGAAACGTAGATCAGCCATGATTGAATGGCGGAGTAGACTTGATGGGCGTAATTCTGCTCCTATCACTTATGATCTTATGATATTATGATATTATAATGGTTGAGTCTGTCACACTGTGTAGATATATTGCTGCAGTGATGTCCCGAGGCTGGGATGACTGATATCCAAGGCTAAAGTCATCTTCCTTGATGCAAGGAATCCCACTAACTTTTGTAGAGGTTTTGCAAGTATCCAGTGCTCAGAGGTACACGTTGACTAGTTTTACCAGGAGCTCTTGATGCAACACTGCCTTGATATTGAGAGCA
Source organism: Leucoraja erinaceus (assembly GCF_028641065.1). Lineage (NCBI taxonomy): Eukaryota > Metazoa > Chordata > Chondrichthyes > Rajiformes > Rajidae > Leucoraja > Leucoraja erinaceus. Next base: position 65,647 of record NW_026576236.1, on the reverse strand, counting down.
CTCACTCTCATCTTATCTCTGGAGTTCAGTTGTTTGGTCCATGTTTGAACTTTAGTCTGTGAGTGGAGTGATGCTGATGAAATGGGCCATCAGTAAATGGACTATCAGAGAGTATGTGCTGCTTGATCACACTGTCACCAATGCATTCAATCGCCATACCAGTGTTTAAGGGTATGCTGATTAGGTAGTGATTTACCAGATTGGATTTGTCCTGTGTATGAATGAACATCAGATGGTGGTTTACACCAATGATAGGCACAAAATGCTGGAGAAACTCAGTGGGATAGGCAGCATCTCAGGAGAGAAGGAATGGGGACGTTTCGGGTTGAGACTCCTCTTCAGACTGAGTGTCAGGGGAGAGGGAGATTAGAGATAAGGAATGGTAAGGTGTGAAAATGACAGCAGACGCTGTTCAGGGAAATGTAGAATGGTTAATAAAGGTAGACAAAAGTGCTGGAGAAACTCAGCGGGTGCAGCAGCATCTATGGAGCGAAGGAAATAGGCAACGTTTCGGGCCGAAACCCGTCTTCAGACTAATTGTTAGCTGATGGGAACATCACCCATTCATTCTCTCCAGTGATGCTGCCTGTCCCGCTGAATTACTCCAGCTTTTTGTGTCTATCTTCAGTTTAAACCAGCATCTGCAGTTCCTTCCTACGCTTCACTAAGGATGGGAATGTTTCTGGAGCTCCTTCCGATAGCCATTTTCTTGTGTGTAAGGGCAGAGTGAGGGATACAAAAGGCCTTGACGATTACACATTGTGTGTGGAACATTTCTGCTGCCGCTGAATATCTGGAATGTCCCTTTGAAGCTCAGGTTTGAACTGCCAGACCTGCTCTGTCCAGGTGTGAAGATGGTACTTTCTCAAATGCTGTGCTATTTTCTTTTCTACCAGGGCGGGACGTTGACGTAGCGGTAGAACGACTGCCTCACACCGCCAGAGACCCGGGTTCGATCCTGACTACGCATGCCGTCTGTACGGAGTTTGTACGTTCTACCCGTGACCTGCGTGGGGGTTCTCCGAGTTCGTTGGTTTCCGCCAATTCTCCCAAAACATACAGGTTTGTAGGTTAATTGGCTTGGTATAAATGTAAAATTGTCCCTAGTATGTCCTGACATTGTTCATGTGCGGGGATCGCTGGTCGGTGGGCCGAAAGGTCTGCTTGTTTACACGCTGTATCTCTAAACTGAAATAAACTAAAGAATGTTGCCATGGGCAGGTTAGGATAACGTTTGTCTTTCATGTTGGCCCATTCACGGCCTGCCACGTATCCAGCCTATCTTTCAGGGCTTGGCCAGCTTAGTCAGCGTGGGCTTACCAATCGATTGTGAGTGACGGACATTGCAATCCCCACCCAGGTTACCTCCTGTCCCTCTGCAGTTTTCAATGCTTCTTCCTAGTGGTGCTCAAGATGGAGGAACAGTTCAATAGTACTTTAGTGTAACGTGTACAGGCAGCATCTCTGGAGAGAAGGAATGGGTGACGTTTTGTGTCGAGACCTTTTTTAAGCTACTACAGCTTTTTGTGCCTATCTTCTGCTTCTAGACTGTATCTCTAAATTTTACTTCGGAGTCACGTGAGTGATTCCGTGAAGACCCCAGCTCCAGTGCGCATGCGGCATAATCACACAGCGTGCAGAACGCGGCCAGCGGGAGTCGGCAGCTCCCGCATCCAGGGACGAAAGGTAAGTACTTACCTTAATCGGGCCTTGTGTTTTTTGCTCCAGGGGGAGCAAAGTGAGGCTTGGTGAGCGGCCCCGTTTCGACTCCAGCGTGGAGCCGACAGTGGACGGGGAAAAGGCGCTACCCGGACCGCAAACGCTGCGGACCGCTGCAAGGAGCTGCGCTAATGCCGGTCCGCTGAACAGCTGTTTGGTAACAGCAGCGGACCGGCGGGAAATTTAAAAAACCCGACCGGCAGCCCTGCAGACTCCTGACAAGGAGAATCGCCGCCCGGGAACCACCACAATGCCGCCTGGAAAACGGCAGGCAGCCTCTACATGCAGGTAAGAGAAAAAACTTACCAATTTACAGGTTCTACAGGAGCCAACTTCCTCCAAAACTGGCACAGGTTGGAGAAGGCAAAAATAAGAGTATCTGTCTCCCCAAGCCAGAGGAGGTCATGGAATTTACCTCCAGGAGAAAAGGGGCACTGGCTGAATGCCAAGGGAGCTGACTCCTACCCCAGTGCTATTGCACTAGCCATCTCCCTTGTCGAGGGATTGATGCAACAGCGGAGTTTGAGCTATGCCTCCTCCAATTTAGCGCACCCTTTTGCTCCCTCTTTTGAGGCTAGCTAAGGAGGCCAGGGCTGGGCTGGCTTAAACGCTGGGCAGGCGGACGAGAACAGCAGTATGCCAGGGGAGCAGGATCAGGAAGAGCTACTGGGTGTCGTGGGCCACTACATGGCTCCTCCACGCAACCATCTTCCCAACAAAAGCCCTGCAGGAGCAGGCCTTTCCAGAGGCAAATCCGCAGGCAGCTGGGTCTAGTAGACTCGCAGACAAGCAGCGAATTCTACAGAAGGTCAAGATGTTACCACCTTTGCTCGCCTTTTCCACGGATTATATTCTCCCAGGATAAGGACTATCCCTTTGCACTACCAGGGTGCTGACGCCTAAGATGTTCCCAAATTTGGGATATTTGACTGAACAATGGTGCATATAGACCTGCCCGCAACCCCGAATATATGGGGCTATGCAAACCGCTGCTGCGGGAAGAGAGGCAGCTAAACCTGTGCGCCTCATGAAGGCAGGCTATGGGACGAGCAGGACATCGCATCCAACACCCAGCTGGCAGCACCCCTCGGCATCCACCAGCGATATCAAACAAGGACTGGTGAAAGCCTGGCGACCGCTTCACAATACCCCCATAGTTCTTTTTAGACGGGGCCTAGAGCGGAGCCGTGGGAAGATGCGCCGCCCCACCGACAGCACCAGCATACCAGCAAACTACGCCTTCATGAAAAAACAACAAGCATGGAGGTAGGTAGTCTGGTTCCTCCCAGTTTACACTAAAACAAGGGTGTTCTACTAACTGCATGGGGGCGGCATTTACACTTGTGGATAAAGCATGGGATGCTGTCACAAATAACTAAAATATACTCAACAGTATTAGAGGATAAAAACGAATTCAAATTGGGCATATTACCGCCAGTTCAGCAATGCGCCCAAAGGGCATTTTCTCCCTCTAAGAAAAGAGAAGTGAGAAGGCAAGCTGAACTAAAAAGGCTCATTACTAAACGGATTGGGAGTAAAAATGAACCATTGGAATTTGTATCGAATATATTCACCAAAACTATAAAAGATGGTGAATGTAGCATCATCATTGATCTAATATCACTAAATAAATCTGTTGAGTATATCCACTTTAAGATGGAGACGGGGTTTTGTCACTGCCAGACATCTGATCTCCCAAGGATACCTATGGGGAGCATTGATATGGAAGATGCTAACTATCTTATACCCATACACTAGGATCATTATAGATACCTAAAAATATTTACCTGGATCATGGATATCCCGGTTAGGGCAACCATGGGAGCATATAGCATTTCATATGGTCTAAACCTCAGCCCTAAACTATTATAAATGGCCATGAAAATATTAAGAAAACAAGATCATGGCATATATTGGATGATATCCTCATATTAGGGGAAACAAAGGAATTAGCTGTGGCAGCAGTTCTAGCTACGAAACAGCTCCCTAAAGCTGAGGTTCATCCCACGCCCAGATAAACCAGAATTGAAGCGTTACTACCAAGGATTATCTGGGCTTCAATAATAATTCCGTCCATATGACTGTTACTTTGCCAAAATACTTGGGTCACTATAATCAAATCATGAATGTACCCACTGAAGCTATATCACAATTAAGGTGGTGGGCAGACATATATTTGGCATAGTTTTCAGCCCTATTATCATCACCAATCCCAACTTGGTTATTTAAAAAACCGATGCCAGTACTTTAGGCTGGGGAGCAACTAAACTCCATATCCAGCACAGGTAACAGATGGACCAAGTCACAAACATCGTTACTACACATACCGGGCATCAACTACTTGGGATTGGTGATCGCCTATTGGGCTAAAAAGCATATCCATTTCAAATGCAGCACGTACATATGTGGTTACGGATTGATAATACTATGGTGGTGGCTTATATCAACCATATGGGGAGCATAATAATCATTATTGTGCAACAAATTGGTCAAACAAATCTGGCAATGGTGTGTCAAAAGACATTTTAACTATCAGCTGCCTATGTCCTAGGAAGCTAGAACACAGTGGGAGACACCATGTCACGGGGTAAAATTTATGATTACATTGAATAGATGTCAAACCCAAAATATCTGCTAAAGTTATTAAGCAGTTTGAAAGCCAGATATCAATTGGTTGCACAAGACGGAATCACCAGTAACCTATGTATGTGACTAAGGAACCAGATTAGAGGCAGCAGCGATAGATGCCTACACGCTGGAAGGGGGAATTTTGCTTTGCCTTCCTCCCTTCTGCCTCATCAGACGGGCACTTTACAATACAGATGGGATCTGTCTCCGAGATATTGATCGTGCCCGACCGGCCTACACAGCCATGGTTCCCAGTTCATTACGACATGGTGGGCGAGTCACCTATGGATTTCCCTAGTGGACCATGGTTGCTGACTCAACCCAGTATCAGGCATAAGCCACCCACGCCAGGGAAACATCAAACTCCTGGGTGCAGGTTTTGAATAGACCTTACCAGGGACTGGGATTATCCAAAGGAACCATTACCACCATGTCGGCATCCCTGCGAACAGTCACTAAAAGCTAACATGGGTAAAATACTGCCACGACGCAGGGACAACATACCGAACTATTCAACCACTGACGTATTGGAGTTCCTGGAACATCTACACCATGACTAAAAGGTGAGTTACAATGCCGTAAATACAGCATGAAGCGCCTTATCTGCTTATCTAAAACAGCATGACAGCAGAGCATGGGATCCCATCCACTGAAGGTAAACTTATGAAGGGCAACTATAATATAAGCCCCAAACACCCAGGTATATACCCATGTATGGGATATTGGTGTGATATTGACATATCTCAGAGAATGGCACCAGCCAGATCCCTCAGCTCGCTTAATCTATGTTTTCAAAAAACGCTCATGCTTATGGCTCTCGTACACGCTCACAGAGTCCGGTCACTCCATAAACCAGACTGGATAACATGGTGATTACCCCAGACGCATCACGTTCATATTTAGGTCTGGTAAAATCTAACTCGCAGGTATATGGGACTAGGCGAGATTATGAGTTCGGCACGAACTAGTAGGGTCGAGATCGCCTGTGTTTTCCGTGCTGTAGTCGTTATATGACTATATGGACCAGGAACGCCCAATTCACTGGTGGGATTCCGGGCCTACCCACCAGAATCCAGGTTGAGTGTGGTGACCCATCTACTACTATATATAGACACAACCCACAATCTTAGAGGGAGAGGAAAGCCTATGGGTCAACCACAGTAACCCAAGACGGGGTATGAGCCAAACCACTCCAAGGTGGCTCAAACAGGTACTGAAAACTGCCGGAATAGATAATAATACATTTAATCCCATTCCACTAGGGCAGCATTGGTATCAGCGGCTGAACGAATGGACATCCCGGTTGACCACATTTTCCATACAACAGAATGGTCAAGGGAACGGCGTTCAGAACATTTTTTATTATAACCGTTGATAAACCTGATTTAATTGCAGGAGAATATTACAAACTGCAATATTAATTTAAGCTCAGAGGAGCTCTTTTATGTTGTTATTGTTAACAAATACCTTTCTGTTTCTTTTGAAATCAGATCCACTGGTTGATTACGATAACACTTCCTCCCTCATAAACTTCGGCAGTGAGTGAAATAAAAACTGTTACACGGTTTGAAATCACAGACCTTTGAAGTCTTCACGGAATCACTCACGTGACTCCGAAGTAAAATAGTAAGATTAAACGAGTACTTACCAGTACGAAGTTTGATCTGTATTTTATGAGGAGTTACGGTGAGGTATTACGTGCCCGCCGCTCCCACCCTCATTATATAGATCAAACTAATAAACTGATGTCTCGTGATCTTTACTATCTTACTTCAAATATTGTGTCTATTCTGTGATTTCACACCGCTGCTTCGAAGTATGCCGCATGCGCACTGGAGCTGGGGTCTTCACTTAATCCCTCACCGTAACTCCTCATAAAATACTGATCAAACTTCGTACTGGTAAGTACTCGTTTAATCTTACTATTAAACTACTCCATTCTGAGGTTCCCATCTGCTGCTGCAAAAGCATGAAGTTTGACTCAGTGGGAGAAGCTGGTAGCATGTAGGAAGGAACTGCAGATGCTGGTTTAAACCAAACATAGAAATAAAATGCTGGAGTAACTCAGCGGGACAAACAGCATCTCTGGAGAGAAGGAATGGGTGACGTTTTGGGTTGAGACCTTTCTTCCGACTCGGACATAAGCACAATTTTAGATTAAGTACAAGTGTATATGGATAGTACAATGAGAGAATAGACAAGAGCCACTAGATTTCAATGTCATTTTCAAGTCCATGTGCTATAAGTGCAGGGTTCTTAACTTGGCCATAAGGCCCTTTGTCCTGGTGGTGTCGCAGGGCCTGCCTGGTCAAGTGAAGCCACTGCTGCCCCACCACTCCACGCTGCTGCAGATCACATATGTTCTGCGCAGTGACTCCAGGACTGGCGCCCGCTCCATTCGAGCCCCAGGTTGCTGCAGGGCCTCCAACAGCCCACTCCACCATTTTCTTGTGTCTCTTAATTCCTACTTTTTATTTTTCGAGGGATCATGTTCTCCCGTCCTGAGGGATCGCTGCACTGCTCTTTTTCCTTTTAAAATATATTTACAATACTACTTACCACACTAAATAATTCACAACAAAACCCACCAGCATAGTACAAGTAAAACAACTATTCTTGAACAACTAAGGTATAGGCGACGTTTAGGATCGAGACACTTCTTCAGAGTGGGTCTCGACTCGAAACATCGCCTATTCCTTCGCTCCATAGATGCTGCTTCACCCGCTGAGTTTCTCCAGCACTTTTGCCTACCTTCCATTTTTCCGGCATCTGCAGTTCTTTCTTAAACGTTCTGAAACAACTATATCACCATCCTTGCCTTCTTCTTCTGGTGTATGGCGTGCACAGCCTAAAGTTGTTGGACAACTTGTTCTATTTGATCTTATTTGATTGTGCACGCCGGGTTGATAGCATTCGTCGAAACAGGACGGACCACGTGAAGGTTGCAATCTTCCACCCCACCATCCTTATGAAGAATGCGTTCCAACTCCCGCAGTGCCCAGCGATCCCAGAAAACCCCCAGGGTGCCCTTGGACAGCGCGTAGTCCCTCTAAAACCACCCGAGCGTGGACGTAACCCCGGAAAAGGGGCAGGCAGCTGGTTCAGGTGGAGCCCTCTTCAGCCTGGTGCCATGACTCGTGGATGGCCAGCTTGTCCAAGGCCCACTCCACTGCTGCCTCAATCTGGATCCGCACATCGGCCAGTGAACCATCGTCCCTTGTTGCACCCGGCCACCGTGCCGTTCTTGTGCTCCAGGGGGCGCCACCCTCATCCAACCTCGTATCATCCATAGTCCTTCGAGGGTGCTGAAGGTAAGACCTGCTTACCGGCTTTATGCCCCCTCACGTCCAACGTGGCCATTGTGAATCTCGTCGCCCTCCTCTCCGGCCCTTAGGGACAAGCAGGACAGGGCTCGGTGACTTGCCTCGTGGGAACGGGTTTCCCAGCTCCACAGTTGGTGGGACAGGCCTGCTGCTGGGGACAAGGCACGGCACCAAGATCTGAGGAACACTCGTTCATCAGCTGAGTGAGGATGGGAGATGGTAGTAACGGAGGACATAAGGTCATAAGTGATAGGAGCAGAATTAGTCCATTCGGCCCATCAAGTCTACTACACCATACAATCATGGCTGAACTCTCTCTCCCTCCGAACCCCATTCTCCTGCCTTTTCCCCATAACCCCTGACACATGTACTATTCAAGAATCTATCTATCTCTGCCTTAAAAATATCCACTGACTTGGCCTCCATAGCCTTCAGTGGCAATGAATTCCACATTCACCACTCTCTGACTAACAAAATTCCTCCTCCTTTCCTTCCTAAAGGAACATCCTTTAATTCTGAGGCTATGACCCCAGGTCCTAGACTCTCCCACTAGTGGGAACATCTAGAGTTGTGGGATCTGGAATTGACATTGAGGACTCTGGATCTACATCCACTCATCTGTCTTCTGATGGTCCCAGGTATGTGGAGGCTTGAGATGAAAGAGTTCACTACTTATCTGGTGTGAGTATGGCTGCCTCAGTCTGCTAGTGAACTAGTCGATCGTCAGAGTCTTATAGCATGGAAACAGGTTCTTCAGCCCAACATGCCCACGCCGTCAACATGTCCCATTACACTAATCCCACCTGCCTGTGTTTGGCCATTTAACTCTAAACCTGCCCTATCCATGTACCTGTCTATATATAAATATCTTGTCTATGGAAGTCCGCCAAGGTAGTAATTTTTAACCTTTCACTATTAATCGATGAGTCTACATACTGGTTTTGAGTGTACTGGGTCCATTTGGATGTCTCATGAAATCAGCACATTATCTGCTCTCCAGATGAATATCTGGCAGTTCCTCATGAAAGAGCTATTTCTATGCATTGAGCAGCATTTATCTCAGTCAGCCTTATCAAAATTAGAAATTAATTGGTTAATATTATATTGCTGTTTGTAGGACCTCGTTATACGGCATGCCAGCATTTATTGCTAATCCCTAATTGCCATTGGATATATGGTCCACAGCGATTACTGTGGCAGATGTAAGATCAGCCATCTGCAGAATGATTTCATGGAAAGCAACTGGTCCTGATGGAGTTCCTACCAAGTCCTCAGGACCTGTACTTATCACCTGTCAGAGATATTCACAGACATCTTTAACTTCTCACTACTTTTCCCCGGTTTCCTCCAACATTCCCAAGACATACAGGTTTGCAGGTTAATTGCCTTCTGCAAACTGTCCCTAGTGTGTAGGATGCGAAATTGAGACAACAGAGAACTAGTGTGAATGAATGAATGAAAGAAAGATACTTTATTCCCACTCCTCATTAAATTTTGTCGTGTTTAAGTACACATTTTCAATGAAATCCTTGCCCCCCCCCACTCATTTTAAAATCTAAACGGTCTCACGAGTTGCTTGACGTCACAATCCCACCTGCCTCCAGGCCCTGTCCCCCCACCGCTGTGGATTAAAGGCGACTTCTCATGCGCTGAACCTTATCATCACTGTTGCCCCAGCTTGTGGAGCCTTGCGCTCTCATTCCAGCTGTGGGTTTACAGAGACAGAAGTCGCTTCTCTCTCTCTCTTCATTTGGCGGCCCAGCTCCAGTCCACCCCCCCAACGAGTTGGAAATCAATACTCAGGAACATTAGATATTGAAAATGGAACACCTCAAGGGAGCATAATAAGTCCTTTACTATTTTTAGTAATGATAAATGATGTATATGAAGAAATAGTAAATGAAATGGGAGTTTCACTGCAGATGATGGGGCAATCTGGAAAAGGGGGAGAAATGTGAAGTTTATTGTGCAGAAACTACAGAGGGCTATAATAAAGGTACAAGAGTGGTCATATAAATGGGGATTCAAATTTTCTGTGGAAAAAAACAAAGATAATGTTTTTTACTAGGAAGAAAATTGGTAGTGAGGTAAAACTAAAATTATATAACCAGGAATTGGAGAGAGTAAAATATTATAAATTTTTAGGTTTATGGTTTGATGAGAGGATTACATGGATGGTTCATATTCAGAAAGTAGTGGACAAATGTAAGAAGATACTTAATGTAATGAGATGTTTAGTTGGATGTGATTGGGGGGCAGATAGAACAGCTTTGAAGGCTATATACACTGGGTTAATTAGATCTGTGTTAGATTATGGTTGTGTGGTGTATGGGTCCGCATCAAGTACTTCTCTTAAGAAAATAGACAACGTTCAATATCAGGCATTTAGAATATGTACAGGTGCAATAAAAACAACAACAGCAGCATTACAGGTTGAAATGGGGGAGATGCCTCTAGAGATGAGAAGGATACAGCTTTCATTGAATTACTGGATTAACCTGGATTAACCTACAGGGCCACAGTCAAGAACACCCAGCACAAGTTACTGTCAAATCATGCTGGGAAAAGGAGAGAAGGGAAACAAAAGGTTTTGGATGGACAGTGACCCAGAGAGCAATACAAATCAGCATAGCACAATCAAATGTGGTGCCATTACCTTCAATTCCACCTTGGATACTTCCAGATGCAACAGTAGACTTTACAATATTAGAACAGAAAAACAAGGATAAACAACGTATGTATAATTCATTCATCATACAGGAATACATTGACATACATTAATTTATACAGATGCATCAAAAGATTCAGTAGATAAAGTAGGAGCAGCATTTATTGTACCAGAATTTCACATCAAAGTAGGGAAGAGGATCAATAATGAGGTCTCAGTATACACAGGTGAAATGATTGCAATATTGTTAGCGGTACAGTGGGTCGAGGATACTAGGCCTTTAAGGACAGTTATTTGTTCAGATTCAAGTTTAGCAATAAAGAGTTTACAGCACAGCCATTCAGACAGTAGACCAGACATTTTGATTGAAATACAACAAACACTATTCAGAATTCAAATGATGGGGCTTACAGTCATATTTTTATGGGTACCAGCACACATTGGCATTAGAGGAAACAAAATGGCAGATAAGGTGGCAAAAGAGGTAACAAAAATAAGTAAGATTGATTTAAGTATTAACATAGGTAAAACTGAAATCAAAGACATTATTAAGCAAAGACTGAAGGAAAGATGGCAAAAGCAATGGGAGGAAGAGCGGAAAGGACGGTGGTTCTACAGAGTCCAGAGGAAAGTGGGAGAAATGAGATGTGCAGGAAAAAACAGAAAAGAGGAGACAGTAATTTCAAGAATCAGATTTGGACACACTGGTCTGAACAGTACACTTTTTATAATAGGCAAGCATAATACAGGCAGATGTGAATACTGTGGGCAAGAAGAGATAATAGAGCATGTCATTATATATTGTGAGAGGTTTGAGGAAGATGGAAGACAAATGAGTGAACGATTCAGAAAAGAAAAAGCACAATTTGATTTAATAGATATTTTACAAAATAATTCATATGTACTATCAAATCCTATTGGTTTTTCTCAGGGTAACCAATTTGTTCGGAAAGATATAGGTTATTAGTATATAAGTTATAATGTTATTTGATCCACACTCCATACCAGTTGGTGGCGGTAATGCACTAAAAAGTTGTTTGCCAAACGCCAAAAAAAACTACATAGAAGTCTGTTTCTCCCCCCCCCCCCCCCCCCCCCCCCCCGCTACTGCCTGCACCATGCCAAGTACGCTCGCGCCATGCCTCCCGCAGCTCGACTCCCGCCAGCCCGCTCCAACCCACTCCCTCCCCCCACTTCACCTCTCTCCCCCATCCTCAAGACCTCTGCACTTAGGACGTTAATGTTGTTTCATTGACGCGTGCTCGGCCTGCCCGATCGCTTTCTGCTCTCCCCCTCCTCCTAATCTACACACCCCTTCTCCTCTCCCCCCCACCGGGGCCTGAATCCCCCCGGCTGGAGCCTCCCCCCCCCCCTTCCTCCTGCTGCCAGTCGCGTCGCTCGCAAGGCCTTTGAAAAAAACACGCCGTCACGAGTGATTATTGTGTTCAACAACCAGCCTTCACCGCTGACGACGCGCACCACCACCCCTCAAATTCTCTTACCCCCCCCCTGCCCGTACTCGGGGTCCGAAGCGCCGAGGATGCGAGCCCATGGTGCTCAGAAATATCATGAGAGTTCTGCAGAAGCCTGCCCGCTGCGGCCTTGCTCGGGGTCAACGCCCGTCCACATCCTCGCTCGGGTCCGGCGCCTGGTGGAGAGGCTGCTGCCGCGGGCCAAGCCCGGCTCGACGCCCGCCCACTGCCTCGCTTGGGGTCGTCAGGTCGATCGCCACCCGTGGCCTCCCTCGAGTCCATGTCCGCCGCCCAGCGCCTGGTGGGGAGGGAGCTGCCTGGGCTGGAGCAGAGCCTGGAGCTGGAGTGAGGGCCAAACCCGGGGTTTGGGATGGGGCCGGGACCGGGGCCAAAAAGAAGCCGCCCCACGCCCGCCACCAGTCTCTCTGTCTCTGCCCGCTCTGTCTCTGCCCTCTCCCTCTCTGCCCCACTCTCAGCCCTCACACCCCCCCCCCCCCCCCCCCCCCCCCCCCAGAAAACAGACCTTCATGGTCAGGTCAAGACCTCTGCACTTAGGATGCTGATGTCGTTTGGTTGACGCGTGCTCGGCTGCACCCCTTCTCCTCTCTGAAGGGGTGCAGCCGAGAAGGGGTGTAGAGGAAGTGGTGTAGGGGGGGGTGTGGAGAGGGGGGGTGGAGAGGGGGGATGGAGAGGGGGGAGGCAGGGGAAGGAGAGGGGGGGAGGAGAGGAAGGGGGAGGGGGCCCTTTATCTCTGCCATCCACCCCTCTCTGCCCCCTCCCTCTCTTCTCCCCTCCCTCTCTCTGTCACCTCCCTCTCAGCCCCCCTCCCTCTCAGCCCTCCTTCCTCTCTGCCCCCTCCCTCCCTCTGTCCCCACTCCCTCCCTGCCCTCTGCCTCCCTCCCTCTCTGCCACTTCCCTCTCTGCCCCCTCCCTCTCTAGCGAGGTGAATATTGGGACCTATGGGTGTGTGGTGGAGTATTGCGTTCGAGAACCAGCCCCCCCCCCTGTGATGCTGAAGTCCGCCCCCCCCCCCCCACCCCACCCACCTCCTGCAACCATGCGTTGAGGGGACATGACCCAACGGGTCCCCCTTGGTCTAGTATGTAATAGGACCATTCAATTACACTCCTGACCTACACACGTTTACACAAAGGCTTTAAGGTGTCAGGACCTTGTCATTTACCAGTGGATACCCATCCACGGTCCTATTATTATAGCTACATTATTTAGTTTTGTTTAGAGATACAGAATGGAAACATGGCCATTGGCTCACCAAGACCGCACCGACCAGCGATCCCCACACATTAACACTGTCCTACACTAGGCACAATTTGTATTTACATTTACACCAAGCCAATTAAGCTACAAACCTGCACGTCTGGAGTGTGGGAGGAAACCAAAGTTCTCGTAGAAAACCCACAGAGGTCACGGGGAGAATGTACAAACTCCGTACAGACAGTATCCATATTCAGGATCGAACCCAGGTCTCCGATGCTGTAAGGCAGCAACTCCACCGCTGCGCCACAGTGTATTTGGTTGAAGGTAAAGATGCAACAGAGGAAGCAAAAGAGAAAGAAGAATTGAAACGGTAAGAGACCAAGTGGGAATGGACAGAGGAAGCAAGCAAAGTGTAGGAAAGCAAGAGAGGAGGGAGAAATGGGTGTGACAGAGAGACCAGAGTGAGAGGTGTGGAGATAAGAAGGAGAATTTAACAGGGAGAGCAAGTGAGAACAAACAAATGGAAGGAAATAAGGTAGAGAGGGAAATAGGACGCCGAGATTTGAACCAGAACGGCTACTGGAGGAGGAGAATCAGTACTTGGAAGAAAGTAAGAAAAGAGGGTAGACACAAAATGTTGGAGTAACTCAACAGGACATGCAGCATCTTTGGAGAGAAGGAATGGGTGACAAAGTAAGAGATGAAGGATCGAATGAAGAAATGAGCAAGAAAGAAGAGGAAAGTGAATCAGGAGTGTATCATCCTTATGATAACTGGAAAGTGCAGGTAAAGATGGAATTAAAAGTGAAGGCAAGGGAATGAAACTCGGAGAGGGCTGTGAATGAGGGGAGAATAGAAGAAAATCTGATTGAATGAGAGATGGCAGTGTTAGAAGGTGAGATGCAGGCCAGTGAAGGAGTGAGACAGATGTAGAAATGAGGGGAATGGAAGCAGCAAAGATTAAATCACATGGGGTGGCAAATTTATTTAACCCTTCCTGTGCCAAACTCGTTCTAATTGTCATTAACCATATATAACCATATAACAATTACAGCACGGAAACAGGCCATCTCAGCCCTACAAGTCCGTGTCGAATAACTTTTTTCCCTTAGTCCCACCTGCCTGCACTCATACCATATCCCTCCATTCCCTTCTCATCCATATGCCTATCCAATTTATTTTTAAATGATACCAACGAACCAGCCTCCACCACTTCCACTGGAAGCTCATTCCACACCACTACCACTCTCTGAGTAAAGAAGTTCCCCCTCATGTTACCCCTAAACTTCTGTCCCTTAATTCTGAAGTCATGTCCTCTTGTTTGAATCTTCCCTATTCTCAAAGGAAAAAGCTGATCCACATCAACTCTGTCTATCCCTCTCATCATTTTAAAGACCTCTATCAAGTCCCCCCTTAACCTTCTGTGCTCCAGAGAATAAAGACCTAACTTATTCAACCTTTCTCTGTAACTTAGTTTTTGAAACCCAGGCAACATTCTAGTAAATCTCCTCTGTACTCTCTCTATTTTGTTGACATCCTTCCTATAATTGGGCGACCAAAATTGTGCACCATACTCCAGATTTGGTCTCACCAATGCCTTGTACAATTTTAACATTACATCCCAGCTTCTATACTCAATGCTCTGATTTATAAAGGCTAGCATATCAAAAGCTTTCTTTACCACCATATCTATACGAGATTCCATCTTCAAGGAACTATGTAAGTAAACTTTAAAGTAAAAGAAGTACTGACACTTTTGAAAAATATAAATGTGGATAAGTCTCCAGGTCCTGACAGGATATTCCCTAGGACATTGAGGGAAGTTAGTGTAGAAATAGCCAGGGCTATGACAGAAATATTTCAAATGTCATTAGAAACGGGAATAGTCCCCGAGGATTGGCGTACTGCGCATGTTGTTCCATTGTTTAAAAAGGGTTCTAAGAGTAAACCTAGCAATTATAGACCTGTTAGTTTGACTTCAGTGGTGGGCAAATTAATGGAAAAGATACTTAGAGATAATATATATAAGCATCTAGATAAACAGGGTCTGATTAGGAACAGTCAACATGGATTTGTGCCTGGAAGGTCATGTTTGACTAATCTTCTTGAATTTTTTGAAGAGGTTACTAGGGAAATTGACGAGGGTAAAGCAGTGGATGTTGTCTATATGGACTTTAGTAAGGCCTTTGACAAGGTTCCTCGTGGAAGGTTGGTTAAGAAGGTTCAACTGTTGGGTATAAATGCAGGAATAGCAAGATGGATTCAACAGTGGCTGAATGGGAGAAGCCAGAGGGTAATGGTGGATGGCTGTTTATCGGGTTGGAGGCAGGTGACTAGTGGGGTGCCTCAGGGATCTGTGTTGGGTCCTTTGTTGTTTGTCATGTACATCAATGATCTGGATGAAGGTGTGGTAAATTGGATTAGTAAGTATGCAGATGATACCAAGATGGGGGTGTTGTGGATAATGAAGAGGATTTCCAAAGTCTACAGAGTGATTTAGGCCATTTGGAAAAAATGGGCTGAAAGATGGCAGATGGAGTTTAATGCTGATAAATGTGAGGTGCTACACCTTGGCAGGACAAATCAAAATAGGACGTACATGGTAAATGGTAGGGAATTGAAGAATACAGTTGAACAGAGGGATCTGGGTATAACCGTGCATAGTTCCTTGAAGGTGGAATCTCATATAGATAGGGTGGTAAAGAAAGCTTTTGGTATGCTAACCTTTATAAATCAGAGCATTGAGTATAGAAGCTGGGATGTAATGTTAAAATTGTACAAGGCATTGGTGAGACCAAATCTGGAGTATGGTGTACAATTTTGGTCGCCCAATTATAGGAAGGATGTCAACAAAATAGAGAGAGTACATAGGAGATTTACTAGAATGTTGCCTGGGTTTCAACAACTAAGTTACAGAGAAAGGTTGAATAAGTTAGGTCTTTATTCTCTGGAGCGCAGAAGGTGAAGGGGGGACCTGATAGAGGTCTTTAAAATGATGAGAGGGATAGACAGAGTTGATGTGGACAAGCTTTTCCCTTTGAGAATAGGGAAGATTCAAACAAGAGGACATGACTTCAGAATTAAGGGACAGAAGTTTAGGGGTAATATGAGGGGGAACTTCTTTACGCAGAGAGTGGTGGCGGTGTGGAATGAGCTCCCAGTGGAAGTGGTGGAGGCAGGTTCATTGGTATCATTTAAAAATAAATTGGATAGGCATATGGATGAGAAGGGAATGGAGGGTTATGGTATGAGTGCAGGCAGGTGGGACTAAGGGGAAAAAAAAAAGTTGTTCGGCACGGACTTGTAGGGCCGAGATGGCCTGTTTCCGTTCTGTAATTGTTATATGGTTATATGCACGGTTATTCCCAGATCCCTCTGCTCAACTGTATTCTTCAATTCCCTACCATTTACCATGTACGTCCTATTTTGATTTGTCCTGCCAAGGTGTAGCACCTCACATTTATCAGCATTAATCTCCATCTGCCATCTTTCAGCCCATTTTTCCAAATGGCCTAAATCACTCTGTAGCCTTTGGAAATCCTCTTCATTATCCACAACACCACCTATCTTGGTATCATCTGCATACTTACTAATCCAATTTACCACACCTTCATCCAGATCATTGATGTACATGACAAACAACAAAGGACCCAACACTGATCCCTGAGGCACCCCACTAGTCACCTGCCTCCAACCCGACAAACAACCATCCACCATTACCCTCTGGCTTCTCCCATTCAGCCACTGTTGAATCCATTTTGCTATTCCTGCATTTATACCCACAGTTGAACTTTCTTAACCATTCTTGAGTCAGTCATTTTCACGCGGCTGGCCAGTGGCTCCAGGTTTCCACCGTTTGGCATCCTGCAAACTGGTTCATGTGTTCCCCAAGTGCTTGATATTTCTGTGTAAATAGGTATAAATATATGTAAAGTCTGTATAAATTGCAGGCTGCAATGGTTTTGAAATTCATTCCTTCCTCCTGCAACATCATAACCTGACCATTCTTCACCTCGGATTTCCACAAGGTCATTTTGTCAGAAGAGTGAACATTTTTCTGGGTGTCAATAGTCCTCAATCTCCAGTGGGAATTCATCTCTTTGAATGTCGGGATGAATGGCTGGATACTGGCCCTTAGGCACACGCAGCGGTACACAAAGTTAAAATTGCTCAGTGTCGGCATACGGTCACATCACAGTGGGTGCCAGTAAATGGTGTGTTGGAACAGGATGACTGACTATTCTTCCTTTCCTCGCCCCAGGCTCTGAATCCTATTGGAATACCTTTGCTACATCATTTCCCTCAACGCCGGTGAAGATTGAAACTCTAAAGCACTGAAGCCTTTTGGCAGTCAGTCATTAATTTTTGGAGGTACACAAAAATGCTGGAGAAACTCAGCAGGGCAGCAGCATCTATGGAGCGAAGGAAATAGGTGACGTTTCGGGCCGAAACCCTCCTTCTTCATTAATTTTTGGAGGGTTGGTTGTGCTTTTCCCTTGACTAGTAGCCAGGGCTGGGATAAATGTTTAATTAATCCACCTTTGTTGATTGTTTGTTGTAGAGCGTTCGTCCATCGAATGAGCAGGCAACAGGAGCTCCCATGCTCGGTGGAATCTCACAACACTCTCTCCATTGTCAGCCTCACCTCGCTGGAATGGGGCTTGAACTGATAAGTCTAAAGGGCCTGTCCCACTTAGGCGATTTTTTCGGCGACTGCCAGCGATTGTCACAGTCGTAGCAGGTCGCCAAAAAAAATGGCGACTAGACCCCCCCCTACGACAATGTCTATGACAAGCTACGACAACCTACCACCTAGTCGACATCAAGCTACCGACAGCCGGCGACACTTTAGGATGTCCACCTATGACCTCACCTGTGACAACCTACGACCACACAGGCACAACCTACGGCAACCAAAGTCAATCTACGTCCACCGTTGACAAGCTCCGACAAGCAACGACTCTGTCGGCAACAACTGAACAACTCGCCGGTACCTGTCGCCGGTTGACGTAGGTAATGGCCAATGGAATTCACCGAAGTCAGCACCTGGTGACAACCAATGTCACCTGGTGACAACCTGCGTCATCCTGGCTATAACCTACGACAGCACATACAACAGGAGTAGAAAAGCTACGTCAAGCTCACAGTCGCCAAAAAGTTTTGAACATTTCAAAATCCAGCGGCGACCAGAAAAACGTTATGTCACTTTTGGCGACTGGAAGAGACTACTCCCGACCATACAGGCTTCACCCCGCAATCATGTGTTGCCTGTAGTCGCTGAAAAAATCGCCTAAGTGGGACAGGGGCTTAACTCGGCAATGAAGCACTGAGCCTGGGCTGATAGTATTTTTTCTCTGGATGCTTCATTGTCACCTTCTCCTAGCTAACAGTGTTCTATTCCACATTTTCCTTGATCACCATCTCCTTTGATGTCTTGCTTTCACACATTACCCTTCCTTATCTCTGTGTCTCCGTCTTCTCGGACTCTCAGTCTGAAGAAGGGTCTCCACCCGAAACGTTACCCATGCATTCTCTCCAGAGATGCTGCCTGTCCCGCTGAGTTACTCCAGCATTTTGTTTCTATCTTCAGTGTAAACCAGCAAATGCAGTTCCTTCCTACACGCTGAGAGTTCTATGTCAGGCTGCTGTTAGCTTTTAGTTTAGTTTAGAGACACAGTGGGGGAACAGGCCCTTCGGCCCACCGAGTCCATGCATATCAGCAAACCCCGCACACCTACATTATCCTACACACACTAGAGACAATTTATATAATTATACCAAGCTAACTAACCTGCAAACCTGCACGTCTTTGGAGCAGGGGAGGAAACCAGAGCTCCCGGAGAAAACCCACACAGGTCGCAGGGAGAACATACAAACTCCATGCAGACAGCACCCGTAATCGGGATCGAACCCTGGTCTCGGCTGCTGTACAGCAGCAACTCGACTGCTGTGCCGTGAAATAATGAGGGAAAGTTAAAGCCCTCTCTGGTTTCCATGCAGACTGAAGCGTGACAATAAGGCCGGTAAACAAATGTAGGTCAAAGCAAACTAGGAGATAATGCTGAACGCCCAAAATGAATAAAACTAATTATAATGACAATATTTTTGATAATCGTCATCAAATAACATCCTATTTATTCTAAACGTATTAATAATAATAACCTGGGGAAATCACTAGGTGTTCTCTCTTCCATCTCTATTACTCTGTAAAATGAGTTTGAGCACTGAAAACGGGGGATGGGATGCATCCTTAATAGGATAGGGATATAGTGATTTAAGAATCTTTGTTTTACTTGTACTATGGAGGTGAGTTTTGTTTTTTTAAATTATTGTAAATCATATTATGAATACTTGAATAAATCTATTTTCGGTTAAAATAAAAAAATAAAAAAAGGACAGCCTGGTGTAAAAGTTATTTCAGTCAGTACCGACTGCCTCTCTGTGCTCGATAAACTGGGCTCTATTCTTGGTTGTAAGTGGGGCGTAGACATAACGGCACAGGTAGATGGGTTGGTGAAGGGGGTCTTTGGCACATTGTAATTTACAGTGCTGATGCACCTACACTTCACAATCGCAATAATACTTTATTAGCCAAAGTAGATTTTGCAACATACGAAGAATTCCATTTGCCAAGTCAGTCATACAAATCAAAAGCAAGAGAACACACAAAACACATTTTAATGTAAACATCCACCACAGTGACTCCTCCACATTCTTCACTGTGATGGAAGGTGGAAAAAAAAGTTCAATCTCTTCCCTTTGCTCTCCCGCGGTCGGGGTTCTCGAGCCCCCCTTGACGGGATGATCTTGACTCCCTTAGTCGGCGGCAACCCTCTGCGTCGAGGCGATCAGCTCCTGTATCGGGGGGATGTCAGCTCTCCCGCGCCGGATGATTGAACCCCGTGTCTGCGCTGGTCGAACCTTCCGCGACATTGGAGCTTCCGACATCCACAGCCTCTCCCGAGACTGCGAGCTCCCGATGTAAAGTCCGCAGGCCGCGGTTGGAGTAATCCCAGGCAAGGGATCGACTCCGATGTTAAGTCCACGCCCCGCGGTGGGGCCCAAAGTCAGTCCGAGGAGGACTCCAGCTCCTTCGATGGTAGACCACAGAGCGACCGGAGAATGCGATTCGAAAATTAATCGCATCTCCGGCAAGATAAGAAACTGAAAAATAAGATTCCCCCGACCCTTCGCCCTCCCCCCAAATAAAAGAAAACGGAGAACATTTACACAGACTTTAAACACACACTAAATTAAAAAAAGTGGAAAAAAACAACCACGCTGCCAATCGCGTGATACTTTGTAACTTTGTCAGAGCCCTTTGCGTGGCGATTATTTGCATACCTTGGGTATGCAAGCAAAGAATTTAATTCTGACTTGTCACACCTGCCAATAAAGTATTCATTCAGAAACAGACATTTTGCCCACCATTTCCATGCTGACCTTAAAATACTAGTCTATGCTAATCCCACTTTTCACGTACCCACCCTTTGTGCCAAAAAAGTTGCTCCTTAGGTTCTATTAAATGATTCCTCACTCAACTTAATCCTATGCCCCCCTAGATCTTGATATCTTGCTCTTTTTCTTGGGCAAAATACTTTATATTAACCCTATCTATCCTCTTTATGATGTTATACATCAATAACATCACCCCTCAGCTTCCTGTTTTCCAAGAAATAAGTCCCAGCCGGAGAAGATCCTGCACCACATTGACATCCCAAAATGTAACACCTCACACTTACCTGAATTAAACTTCATCTGCCATTCCTTGGCCCACTTGTCCAATTGATCAGGTTCCCACTGTAATTTTTCACAACCATCTTCACTGTCTCATCAAATATCACTTATTTTTGTGTCATCAGCAATCTTACTGATCATGCCTTGTACATTCTCATCTAAATTGTTTATAGAAATGACAAGCAGCAATGGACCTAGCACAAATCCCTGAGACACACCACCAGTCTGGCCTCCAGTCTGACTAACAGCCTTCCACCACCATTCTCTGCTTTCCACCATGAAGCCAATTCTGTATCCAGTTAGCTAATTCTCCCTGCGTCCCATGCGATCTAACCTTCCAGAGCAGCCGACCATGCAGAACCTTATTAAAGACCTTGCAACAGTACACATGGACTACATCTATGGCTGTGCCCTCATCAATCTTCTGGGTTTCTTCTTCAAAAATCTCATTATCAACATGACCTCTCACATACAAAACCACACCGACTATTCCTAGTCAACCCCTTTCTGTCCAAATGCATGTACAGTATATCTCATCCTTCAGAATGCTCTCCAGTAACTGTCCTATCCCAGGTATTAGGTTTAGTCATCAATAATTACCAGGTGCTGCAAGAGTCTGCCACTGAAAATAAGATATTTTTTGTTTCAAATTTGGCTCTTTTAAAAACTTTAATCATGAATAACTTTTGAAATATAGCATGAAATCTTAAGTGATGCTGAGTACAGTGTGGGACCAAAATGCAAGCCGAACTTGATGAGCAGCCCCTTCAGATATTGGTAGAGGGGCAGCAACCTCGTTACCGTTGGCAACATCCCATTGTGATGTCATTGTGGCAGTTGGCAGCCAGCTTGAGAGGCCATTGTGATTGGTGCACTGTGAGAGGCATTGTGACATCATCATTGGATGCCCTCTGTGAGAAGGCTGGAAGCTGTCGATGAGAAGGCGGTTTTGGCTTTAAAAAAAACTGTAATCATGAATAACTTTTGAAATATAGCATGAAATGTGAAGCAAACTGACAGGGAGATCCCCTCCCCCCTCCTCCGCCCCCATCGGCCCTCCCCACTCCTTGCCTCATGCCCAAACATCAGGATCGTGGGACTAAAATGCAACCAGAACTTGATGAGCAGTCCCTTCAGATATTGGTAGAGGGGCACCAACCTCGTTACTGTTGGCAATGTCCGATTGTGATGTCATTGTGGCATTTGGCAGACAGCTTGAGAGCCCATTGTTACCGTTGGCAACGTCCCATTGTGATGTCATTGTGGCAATCGGCAGCCAGCTTGAGAGCCATTTGTGATTGGTGCACTGTGAGAGGCATTGTGACATCATCACTGTGAGAAAACAGGAAGTTGTCTATGAGAAGGCGGTTTTGGCTGTTTTTAAAATTTCAATGATTAATAACTTCAGAAATATCGGTGGAAATGCGACGGGAAGATGTTTATCGCCACCAGGGTAAAAATGTGAGTAGTAAGTGTGAAAATGGGAAGGATGTGGCCTAGCTTTTGGAAGAAGATATGAATTAACCAGTTTGGCACACACAGAGACACAAACAAGACAAAGACTTTTAGTTATATAGAGATAGAGCACTGAAACAGGCCAACCGAGTCTGCACCGACCAGTGATCCCCACATGTTAACACTATCCTACACTACTTTCTCGGGCAGTGTGTACTAAATTGAAATGACTCTATGTGTAAAAAAAATCCTCTTCAGATCCTCACTAAACATTTACTGTCATCCTAAACCCGTGCCCTCCAGTTTTAGCCACCTCTGCTAAGGGGTTAACATAATCTTATTATCTACCCCATTTATACCCTTTAAAATATTGTCTTAAAATCATACAGCAGCACCACATGGAAACTTGCCCTTCAGCCCAACTTTCCATGCAAACCAAGTTGTGAAAGCCCTGAGATGCCGCGCTGATCCCTATCACTGGCTGGCCAGGGGAGGTCAATCCTCAGCATCATTGGCAACAGTTGGGCCCCATTAGCTGATATTGGTTTGTCCTCCTAAACCTTGTCAGCCGAGTCCCTATAAAACTCAGGCAACCAGCCAGAGGGGAGAAGCGAGTGGGTGAGAGAAGAAGCAGGAGAGAAAGAGCGAAGGAGAGAAGGCAAGAAAGAGAGAAAAAGGGAGAAAGAGAGAAATGTTTTTGCACCTCCCTGCTAGCTATGTTCCTCTGGTGCTGGTTCAATGGGACAAACCTGAGACCACCAGCACCACTATGTGGTCAAGACTGGGCTTCCAGAAAGAGGCACTATTTACCCAGAGCCTCTACTGAGGCTAAGACTAAGTATCCGGGACAAGCCTGAGACGCCAATGCCTCTTCCTGTCTACGGACTATGAGGGATTGCGCCCACACACGGAGGCAAAGAATGAGCTGCCAGGGTTACCCAGAGACTGCCTCTTGAAGCCCCAAAGCTGAGCCACCAGGATAAACCCGAGACTGCCAGTGCTTCCTCTTGCGTGGGATCACTCCAATCATGGTCTGCGGTCTTTACATCGGGAGCTCGCAGTCTCAGGAGATGTCGGGAGCTCCAATGTCGCGGAAGGTTCGACCAGCCCTGATGCGAGGTTTGATCATCCGGTGTGGGGGAGCTGACATCCCTCCCGATACAGGAGCTGAACTCCTCAATGTGGAGGGCCCGCCACCGGCTACAGAAGTCAAAATCACCCCATCAACAGAGGGCTCAAGGCCCCCAACCACGGGAGAGCAAAGGGTAGCGATTGAACTTTTTTTCGAGAGGAATGTGGAGTCTCTGTGATGGATGTTTATGGTACAAAAAAATATTGTGGGCTCCGCTAATTTTTATTTGTAATTCTGATTTGACAAATGAAATTCCTCGTATGTTGCAGAACATACTTGGCTGATAAAATAATTATTGTGATTGTGTAGCAATGTTACAAAATTTTGAGATTTAAAAAATTAAGTCTGTAATTTATCCCATCAGATAAAGCATAAAAATAAGTTTAATTTGACACCTAATGGACTTTCATATCTTCAGTATTAAAAAATGTATGGCCATTTTCATACTCGGAAATTAACATCTTGCTTTTCCATTGACTTAACTCAAAAGCTGTGACCGAGGACAGTCAAAAGCCCATAACTTTCTTAAAAATTAAGAGAACTGAATGAAATTATCAGTTATTTTAGATTGAAGCATTATGAAACAAATATGAAACAATCTTACTTAGATGACCTGAAATTAAAGCATGTAATTAGTTAGTTACCTAATTGTAGCTAATTACAAAATTCAATTACTAGATCTAAACATCTATCAATTTCTTAAGAATAGGTTAACATTTTTAAATAGCCTAAGAGTCCAAATAACATTCACACAAGAATTCACAATATAACTTTATAGGCTAAATGGAAGGAATTTAATGTTTAATTCCCGTAAATTAATGGCCATTTTAATCATCTTGCGAGTAGGATTTTGTGGAACGCGATCGATTGGAACGTTGTGGTTGCAGTGAATTTGAACCCTATATCGGCTGGAAAAATACTGCCGGTTCGTATGGGTCCTAACTCACCTTTTCACAACGTAAAATTTTGATTAAAGGCATCCTAAGAAGCACATTTATACGTAAAGTAAACGGCTTTCCTTTACCTGTCCCGTATGTGAAATCCGTCCCCGTTGTCGGTGTTGACCACTTTAGAAGTTTATTTTTAAATTACTCCTGCTATTAAAATATCCAGTGCAGTTAAAAAAAATGTAATAAAACCGATGTCGGTGCGATTATTCTTCAGCAGTTAAACAGCCCGACATAAATCGATTTGAACAGGCTGGGAAAAAACAGCATTTTAAACCTGCCCCCCTCTCAAAGGCGCCAAAGTCGTGCACACGGGCAGTGACAGAACTGCAGCGCCGATTGAGGCAAAGGAGAACTGCAGGAAGAAGCCAGGAATAGCTCTGTCTCCTCCTTTGAAGACCACGACTGAGCTGCTGGGAGAAGCCCGAGATTGCCTGCGCTACCGCACATGCACCCTGATGGTGATGGACAGCTCCCCAATGCGGTACTGGACTTTCTTACCACTGAAAATAAAATCTATACATAAGTTCACCCTACTGCAAGTGTTGGTGTGGTCATTGCTCAACCTGGCACCATCCCCAATGCCACACTGCATTCGACCCATCTCCCTCTAAATCATTCCTGTCTATATATTCCTCTATCTGGTAGCATCTCAACTTTGTTGGCTCCTGAAAAATCAAACCTAACCTAAGAGATCTACTCATAACTCAAATGCCCAGCCCAGCAATAGCGTGAGGAACCTCCTCTGTCATGCAATTATGCCATTCCTGAAATGCAGCAACCAGAATTGTACGCAGGGTTCCAGCTATGGCATAATTAATGTTGCATAAAGTTGCAGCATGACCTCCTTGCTCTTATTTTCTATGCAGCTCATGAAATCATATACCCTATATAGAAACATAGAAAATAGGTGCAGGAGTAGGCCATTTGGCCCTTCGAGCCTGCACCGCCATTCAATATGATCATGGCTGATCATCCAACTCAGTATCCTGTACCTGCCTTCTCGCCATACCCCTTGATCCCTTTAGCCACAAGGGCCACATCTAACTCCCTCTTAAATATAGCCAATGAACTGGCCTCAACTACCTTCTGTGGCAGAGAATTCACACTCTCTGTGTGAAAAATATGCCTTCTTCATGACATTATCTAAAGGTGCTGCCATCGCACTATTTCTTGAACTTATACCTTGAAGTTTCTCTGTCCCTTAATACTCTGTGAGGTAAAGCCCTACTATTTGTTGTGTGTATCCTAGCCTTTGTGTATAATCTGGTCTGAAGAATGGTTTTGATCCGAAAAGTCACCTATTCCTTTTCTCCAGAGATGCTGCCTGACCTGCTGAGTTACTTCTGCTTTTTTGTGTCTATCTTTAGTTTAAACCAACATCTGCAGTTCCTTCCTACATGCTCCTCGCCTTATTAACTCTCCCACTGTGTCTAACTTCACGCTTACCAGGATTAAATTTCAGGATGAATTGCATCCTATAGTCTAAGACTACCGTCCTCACCATTAACAATGCAACCACATTGCGACTCAGTAAATTGTGTGACCTCCTGTGCTCTTTTCATAACTGGAACCCACCACCATCAGTTCCTTAGATAGGTTTTCTGTTTGATCTCAGTTTTCAGGTGCCTGCTATGTTGGTGGAGTTTCCAATCCAGGAGCACCTACTTACAATTAATCATCTCCTGGATTGCTTGATCATTCTCATTTAGCTTGTCCTGGCTCTTTCCTGTGGGAAAGCCAAGAGTTTTTTCTCTGATGCTAATTTTGTGGATTTCGGGGCTGGACGGATGATGTGGACACTCCGCAACTCCTTCTGGATATCATTATAACATATAATTTTTCATTCTTCAATGGAGGGGAGCGTGGTACCGGTGATGCGTTGCTCAAAACTGATCACCAAACTCGGTAACCTGGGCATCGACCCCTCCCTCTGCAACTGGATACTGGACTTTCTAACCAACAGACCCCAGTCTGTGAGGTTAGACAAGCACACCTCTTCAACCCTCACCCTGAACACCGGCGTTCCTCAGGGCTGTGTGCTGAGCCCCCTCCTCTACTCCCTCTTCACCTATGACTGCACACCTGTACATGGTACTAACACCATCATCGAGTATGCAGATGATACAACGGTGATTGGCCTCATCAGCAACAACGATGAGCTGGCCTACAGGGAGGAGGTCCAGCACTTAGCAGCATGGTGCGCTGACAACAACCTGGCCCTTAACTCCAAGAAGACCAAGGAGCTCATTGTAGACTTCAGGAAGTCCAGAGGCGGCACGCACACCCCCATCCACATTAACGGGACGGAGGTGCAACGTGTTTCTAGCTTCAGGTTCCTGGGAGTCAACATCTCCGATGACCTCTCTTGGACCCACAATACCTCTACTCTGATCAAGAAGGCTCATCAGCGTCTCTTCTTCCTGAGGAGACTGAAGAAGGTCCATCTGTCTCCTCAGATCCTGGTGAACCTCTACCGCTGCACCATCGAGAGCATCCTTACCAACTGCCTCACAGTATGGTATGGCAACTGCTCTGTCTCCGACCGAAAGGCATTGCAGAGGGTGGTGAAAATTGCCTAACGCATCACCGGTTCCACGCTCCCCTCCATTGACTCTGTCCAAAGCAAGCGCTGTCTGCGGAGGGCGCTCAGCATCGCCAAGGACTGCTCTCACCCCAATCAGACCCGACTTTACATCAGCACCACATTGATATTCCTTTCACAAACACAGGGATTTCGGCACAGATCTCAGCATTCCATGTCCAGAGGCAAGAAGCCCCTGAGCTGTGGAAGCTGCACCACGCTATGGTGTGTCCCTCAGGACATGCAGTATTACCGTGTTATAGGAAAGATGTTGTCAAGCTGGAATGGGTACGGAGAAGATTTACGAGGATGTTGCCAGGACTAGAGGGTGTGAGCTACAGGGAGAGGTTGCGTAGGCTGAGTCTCTATTCCTTGGAGCGCAGGAGGATGAGGGGTGATCTTATAGAGGTGTATACAATCATGAGAGGAATAGATTGGGTAGATGCACAGAGTCTCTTGCCCAGCGTAGCGGAACAGGGAACCAGAGGACATAGGATTAAGGTGAAAGGAAAAGAATTAATAGGAATCTGAGGGGTAACTTTTTCACACAAAGGATGGTGGGTTTATGGAACAAGCTGCCAGAGGAGGTAGTTGAGGCTGGGACTATCGCACCATTTAAGAAACAGTTAGACAGGGACATGGATAGGACAGGTTTGGATTTCGACCAAATGCAGACAGGTGCGACTAGTGTAGCTGGGACATGTTGGCCGGTGTGGGAAAGTTGGGCCGAAGGGCCTGTTTCCACACTGTATCACTCCATGACTCTATGACTCTATTCCTGGACCTTAGAATCCAACAGCACAGAAACAGTTCCATTTTGCCGACCTCATCCATCTGACATGGACATCACTCACTGCCGCACTGATGAGTAAGGCAAGGCAGCGCCTTTACCACCTCAGGCAATTGAGGAATTTCATACTGCCTCTGAGGATCCTCCAGTGCTTCTACTCAGTGGCCGAATGCACTATGGGAACTACACTCGCTGCCCCTATACATCAGAAGGTGCAGATCCAGAGCCAACAAGATCATGGGGGGCCCCTTCCACCCCAGCAACAGACAGTTCCAGCTGCTACAGTCAGGCAAACGCCTTTGTTGCCATGCTGTGAAAACAGAGAGGATGAGAGGGTGTTTCTTCCCAGAGGCCATTAGGACTGTAAACTCCTATCTCACCAGGGCTAACCTACTGTACCAATTTACTGTTGTGTGATGTCTTTTTAAAATTGCTGTTTTTTCTCTTTTTTTTTCTCCCACAAATATGTAATTACTGATTCTGTTTTGTAGTTTTTTTGCACAATCCGCAAGCATTGCCACTTTTCATTTCACTGCAGATCTCGTATGTGTATGTGACGAATAAACTTGACTTAACAGTAGTGCATCTCTGCGATGGTCTTCATTTAGGCCCAAATCCCCTCACACTGTTCCTATTCAACCACCTGTACAAATGCCTCTTAATGCTATCAGCCTACACTACTTTCCTTTGCAGTTTCTGCCAAATATTCACCAGCCTCAAATCTCCTCTAAATTTCCCCCTTCTCACCTTAAATCCGTGCCCTCTCAATCTAGATACCGCTGCTCGTGTAAAGAGCTTTGACGATCTTTCCTTCCTATGCCCCTCTTAATATTATAAACGTCTATGAGGTCACTCCTCAGCCTTGTATATTCCAGTGAATATAAACACAGCCTATCCAATCTCTCCTTAGAACTACAGCCCGCCATTCCACGCAACATCCTGGTGAATCTCTTCTGCACGCTCTCCACTGTCACCACATCCATTCTGTAGTTTGACACTAGAGCTGTAAACACTACGCTGAGCGTATTCTTGGACGCTGCAACATGGCGTCCCAATCCTTGCACTCAATGCTTATCAATAGGCATAGAGAGAGTGGATGGGGAAATGATGTTTCTACTGGTGGGGAGAGCGTAGGACCAGATCACAGCCTCAGAATTAAAGGAAAGAGACGAGGAGGAACTGGGAACTTCTTTAGTCTGAAGGTAGTTAATCTGTGGAACTCATTGCCACAGAGGGCTGTGGAGGCCAAGTCAGTGGATATTTTTTAAGGCAGAGATAGACAAATTCTTGATTAGTGTTCAAGAAGGAACTGCAGATGCTGGAAAATCGAAGGTAGACAAAAATGCTGGAGAAACTCAGAGGATGCGGCAGCATATATGAAGCGATGGAAATAGGCAACGTTTCGGGCCAAAACCCTTCTTCAGACCTCTTGATTAGAGCAGGTGTCAAGGGTTATGGGGAGAAGGCAGGAAAATATGATTAGGAGGTAGATCTGGCATGATTGAATGGCGAAGTAGACTCGATAAGCCAAATGGTCTAATTCTACTACTATAACGTGAACGTTAAAATTCAGTTGTGACAGCTCTTTGAAGTGAGTGAGCAACACGTTTTTATTCAGAAGATATGGGGGACACTAAATAAGCCAGCATGTAATAGTTATGTGTTGGATGATCAGCCATGAGTTGGATGATCAGCCATGATCATATTGAATGGCGGTGCAGGCTCGAAGGGCCGAATGGCCTACTCCTGCACCTAATTTCTATGTTTCTATGTTTCTATCACTAATTATCCCTTAATGGACAAAGCAAATTAAGAGGCAGGCACATTGCAGTGAAGAAATACTTGTCCATGATGGCTTAATACCACCTTTATAGCACTTTTTTTTTGTCTCTTCATTTGCAAATCCTCTACTCCATTTTCATCACCAACCTAGTTGCAAAATCTTCAGTATCAACAGAAGTAGTTTAGCAGGACCATCAATGCCAAAGCTCTCATGAACTCCATAAAAGCTGTTCTATTCAAGAAAGCCCTCACAAACAATCTCCCTCAACTCCCTGCCCACATGTGTTGCAACGCTTTCACAGTTTATGGGGCAGTCCTGACGTCCACCATAATTAGTACCCGCATAGAGTCCACTGACATCTTCTGCAAGAAAGAAACAGACAACATAGATACGAAAGAACTTTATTTATCTCAGGAGGGAAATTGGTCTTAAAACACAAGATACATCAAACATGAAAGTAAAGTGATGAGTGGAAAGCCCAGAATTGGGGATGTGCAACGATTGGGGAGGGGGAGGGAGAGGCTTTTGGGGGGGGGGGGGGGGGGAGGGGTAAGTCAGTCAGTCTACCCTATGACAAAAGGGGGAGGAGTTGTGCAGTTTGATAGCCACAGGGAAAAAGGATCTCCTGTGGCGTTCTGTGCCGCATCTTGATAGAACCAGTTTGTTGCTGAAGGTACTCCTCATGTTGACCAGTGCGTCATGGAGGTGGTGAGCTGTATTGTCCAAAAATGCACTGCAGTTTGAGGAGCATCCTCCCCTCCAAGACCACCTCCAATGGATTGAACTCTCCCAGGACGGAGCCAGCCTTCCTGATGGTCTTGATTCTGTTGGCGTCTGTGGCCATCACCCTGCTGCCCCAGCACACCGCAGCGACGAAGATGGCACTAGCCACCACCGATTAACAGAATATCTGCAGCATCTTACTGCAGATGGTGAAAGAGTGGGGTCTCCTCAGAAGGTACATATGGCTCTGACCATTCTTGTACAGTGCCTCAGCGTTCCTGGACCAGTCCAGTTTACAGCCCAGGTTAACTCCAAGGTACTTGTACTCCTTGGTAAACTGCACATCCACATCCTTGATAGAGACAGGGGACAGTAGTGTTCCTCTCCTCCTAAAGTCCACCCCTAACTGTTTAGTCTTGAGCCGCAGGTGATTTATCCCAGACCACCCAGTATAGCATAGGACCCCTTGTCCTACAATGTCCGTGCCAAGTTAAATTAATCTCCTCTGCCTGCACATGATCCATGTCTCTTCATTCCCTGCACATCCATGTGCACATCTAAAAGTCTCTTAAACTCCACTATTGTATCTCCTTCAACAGTACTCCTGGCATGGTTCCAAGCGCCCACCACACTGTTGTAAAACATTCCCCTTTAAACTTTGCTCCACATATCTTAAAGCCAGCCTTCTTGTCTTTGACTTTTCCACGCTGGGAAAAGATTCTGACTTTGACCCTATCTATACGTCCCGCAACTTTACATACTTTTATCTGATCTCCCCTCAACCTCCAATGTTCCAAAGAAAACAATCCCATTTTGTCTAACCTCTCCTTGTAGCTAATATGCTTTAATCCAGGCAGCATTCTGGTTTATTGAGGATAACCAGGAGTTTGAGGAGCGAATCAACTTCAAATGTAAGGTGTTCTTGTATTGCTGACTCCACCTTTCCTTGCTCAAAGGAAAAGAAACAGCTTTCTAGGGCAAATGAAGCCAACTGTAACCTCATGACTAAATACAGGTGGCAGATGGAGAGAGCACAGGGCTCAGTAATTCATCATGTTCATGGGTTCTTCAGCAGTGTCCAAGCCATCTGAAGCCAAACACCCTACATCACCGTTCTCTGAGAGCCAATAATGAGGGGGATCTCATCAGGGGCCGAGAGTCAGTCGGAGCTTGTAGGAAACCTCATTGAAAACCTTTTCAACTGTGGCTCTGTCCTCGTTTCTTCTCTCAGAGGAACGTGAATCTATGGAACCCCAGCCCTGGGGGTGAAGGAGATTGGATCATTAAATATATTTAAGCTGATAATAGAAAAGCATTTAAAAGATCGAAGAATGGGAACTATGTAAAGCTGGTAGCGCACGGTGTACGGTGGGGCAGGGGTGAGGGGCCTGGTGGTCTACTCCTTGTCCTGTTTTCTTGAGGTCTCATGTCCTTATGTTCTTGATGTTAGCATCTCGAACCCCATCCTATTTATTCACTTGTTGTGTGTTTAAAATAATAGTTTTTTTAATATTAATGCCAAGGAATTATTGATGTTTTTAACATTACAAAAATCTAAAGTAGAAGTAGTCAAGTACCATCACAGCATGTTCCCATTATAACCCCTGACAAACGTTGCTATTGTCACGGACTTCATAGTTTGAAAAGTGAGCAACTCACTGGGTTAAACATTCTGCAGAAATGGCCTGCTTTGTGCAGTATCCATCAGTGCCAGTAACAAGCCAGGCAATTGCATCCGAGTGATTACTTCTGCAATGCGCATCATTATAGCATACTTGTGAATATTACAGATCACTAGATAGCCTAATAGCCCTGTTAAAATAGCAGAAAGATCTTTTGCGTGTGCTAAGCATTTTTATGTTTTCCTCAAATTATATGAATATTTAAATAAATCAGTTAATTTTGTCCAAAAAATTACATATTTATAGATTCATACAGCGCAGAAACAGGACCTTTAGCCCAACTCACTATGCCAACCAAGGTCTCTATCGAAGCCAGTGCCATTTGCTTGCGTTTCACCCATATCCCACTCAACCTTTCCTATCCATATACCTGACCCAAAGTGTTATAAATGTTGTAATTATACTGGTGTCTACCGCTTCCCCTGGCAGCTTGTTCCATATACCTACCATCCTCTGTTCAAAAAACATACCACTCAGGTTCCCTTTGAATCTTTCCATTGAATCTTTCCTTTGAACCTCTATTATTAGTTACCCCTTGTCTGGGAAAAAGCCTGTGACCTTATCTACGCCCTCATGATTTATAAACCTCTATAAAGTCACCCCTCAGACCCACCCCGCTCTGGGGACACCGACGGGTATGGCTGCCCTGCCAGCAGCTGTTAGTCTTTTCACCCTTTTTTAAATTTTTAGTCAGTTACAGTGTTTGTTTTGGAGGTCTTCTAGTATTTTATGTGGTGGGTGGTGGGGGGGAAGGGAGAAACGTTATTTCCTAGTGCCTACCTGGTCGGAGAGGCAGCTTCCCTCCGAGCTGCTTCTTCGACCTCCTTCTCGCGGCCTACCTCCGGACTGGAGCGGCCTTTCATGTCAGGACCAGCTGGGACTGCAGCTTCGGCGGCGGCGCAGCGCAAGGACACCATCACGGAGCGGGCGATGCCTTACCGGGTCGCCGTGCGGTAAACTCCGGAATGTTGTGGTCACCGACTTCAACATCTGAGGAGCTGTGGCTGTGGGCGTCCAGCCGCAGGCAGCGCTGGATTTAAAACACCGCAGAGCCTGGGAGCTCCAGCCAGCGCGGCCTGATGTCTTCGGTTGCAGCGGTCTCCGGGGAGGGAGCGGCCACTCCAGACATTTCCAAGCCGCTGAGGAGTGTTGACCCGATGCCGGAGTTCCAGCTTTCTGGCAATTGGGCCTGAAAACATCGGACTGGCTGCGGAGGCCACAATAGGCCCGACTATGGATGAACAGGGGATGGGACTGGACTTTGCTGCCTTTCCCCACAGTGGGAACCTTTGTGGGGGAATGTTTTTATGTTGTTGAATTCTCTAATGTTGTGCCTTATTTTTATTCGTGTGCTGCATTGGCAAGTCAAATTTCACTGCACCATTTGGTGTATGTGATAATAAATGCCCTTTGTATCCTTTGTATCCTTTGAAGAACAGTCCATGCTTATCCAGTATCACCTCATAGCTCAAGTCCTCCAGTCATGGCAACATCTTTTTGAACCGTTTCTGCATTCTTTCTAGTTTAATGTTGTATGGCGATCAAAACAATATTCCAGTCTCACTAACACCTTGTACAAATAGAACATAAGTGCTGCACAAGGCCAGGCCCTTCAGCCCACAATGTCTGTGCTGAACAAGATGCCAAGACCGAGATGCCAAGATCATCACTTATTTTCCTGCACATAACCCATATCCCTTTGTCTGAAGGTAGACACAAAATGCTGGAGTAACTTAGCGGGACAGGCAGCATCTCTGGAGAGAAGGAATGGGTGACGTTTTGGGTGGAGACCCTTCTTCAGGCAAGAACAAAACAAGAAGTGAGAGGGGTGAAGCAGTCTGGTGATACTGACTGATGGATGAAAATTGCCCGGGATTCAGTGATAAATCCCCTATGTTCCTTTGAAACAGTGCAATGTGATCTGTTAACTTTATTTCAGAGGGCCTCTGTGTAGGCTAGTCTGCAAAATGGTACAAGGTAGGAGCTTCTTCGTCAGCAGTGTTTGGTGTCTCTATTACTTTGCATGTGTTGTGCATGTAATATACGACAAATTTGTACTGATGGTAGTTTTAAATGACGAATGGTCATCGACCTGAGATATTAACTCTGTTTTTCTCTCAGCAGATGTTGCCAGAGCTGTTGTGAGCTTCCAGCATTTTCTGAGTTTATTCCAGATTTTGTATTTATTGACTAATTTCTACTATCAATCTTTGTTTTAAAACCTACACAAAACATAAACTATAAAAAAAAGCAATGGCTAATCAAGAGTCATACAGGTTTGTAGGTTAAGTGGCTTTGTAAATGGCGAAATTCCCGCGGACTTCACTCGAACTTCACGTCAACTTGTAAGGGATCATTCGACCGCCGCACAGCCCAGCCCCCGCCTTCCACCCCCCCCCCCGAGGGGGCGCTTGCATTGGGGGCGCTTGCAGAGACCGCATGCTCGTGGGACAAGGCCCTTAAATGTGCAGGGGTTGCTTGGTCGGCGCGGACCCGGTGGGCTGCAAGGACCTGATTTCCGTGATGTATCTCTAATTAAACTAAGGATAAAGTAGAAAGCTAAATTTCCAATGAGGTCTTTCATTGTGCTTGCTGTATGGTGTCAGAGACCACCTCTTCATGGATCCTACTGAAGGCTTTGTATAGGGTACATGTGCCAACATTAACAAAATATATTCCTCTCTGACCTTAAATTCACTTTGACTATCTCTGACACCTCTGCCCCTTTCTTGATATCTCTGTTTCCATTCCAGGAGACAGACTATCGAATGACGTCTATTACAAACCTACTGACACCCACGTTATCTGGACTACACTTCTTCCCACCGTGCCTCTTACAAGATGCTAATCCCTACTCTCAATTCCTCCCGTCTACACTGCATCTGCTCCCTAGATGAGGCTTTCATACAAGGACACTCAAGATGTCCTAACCTTTCTGTCATTAGATGGGCCCCTCACAATGTGTCCTGGGACCTGTAGTTCTGCTCTCGCCCTCCCTCCCCAGGAGGGAAACAACAAGGACAGAGTTTCCCCTGTCCTCACCTTTCACCCCACCAGCCTCCGCATCCAACAACCATCATCCACCGTACTTTTCTGTCACCTCCAACGTGATCCCACCACTAAGCGCATCTTCCCTTCTCAACTCCATTCTGCCTTCCCCAGAACCCCTCCCTCCATAACACCTGGATTCATTCATCCATTCCCACTCAATCCATCCCCTCCCCAGATATCTGCCTGCCCCTGCATTGCAGGAGATGTAACACATGCCAATATACCACCTCCCACACCTACAGTCCTACCTGGTGAGACAGAGGTTTCACCCTGCGCCACCTCTAAACCTTATTATACTGCATCCGGTGTTTTCTGATGTGAGCTATGTACATCGGCAGGAAGAAGAGTAGACTAAACACATGTGTTTGGTACACCAAGCTCTACTGGATCTCCCACTTGCTAACCACTTGAACTCCCCTTCCCATTCTTATGCTGATTTTTCACACCTGGGCCTCCTCCATAGCCAGAATGAGACCACGTGCAAATTGGAGGGAAATGACTTCATATTCCCTTTGGGTAGCTTACAAACCCCAACAAAATGAATATTCAGAATTTCTCCAATATTCCCCTCGCACATTTCCACACCCAATTCTTCCACCAAAGTTGCTCAAACTAGTTCAACAATTCGCAAATATGTATACCTCATGGGGGCGCCTGTCAGCCTATCAGGGAACCTCCTTGCCTGATGGTCATATCTGTTGCCGCGCCTGATTTGGCCAGTTTTTTTCTTCGCTTCCTCCCCCCAGTTTCTCCCCCCACTCTCCCCATCTACGATCAGAGTAGACAAAGAGCCCCCCAAACCCGAAACATCACGCATCCGTTTTCCCCAAAGATGCTGCCTCACCCACTGAATTAATTCCAGCATTTTATGTCTGATCTGTAGTATAAATCAGCACCCTGCAGTTCTGTTCAGTTTTGTTAGTTTATTGTCATGTGTTACCGAGTATAGTGAAAAGCTTTTGGTGCATGCTATCCAGTCAGCGGGAAAACCACTACATGATTACATATCGAGCCATTTACAGTGTATAGATTATGATAAGGCAAATAACGTTTTAATATGCAAGTAAAAGCCAGCAAAGTCGATCAAAGATAGTCTGAGGGTCATCAATGAGGTAGATAGTCGTACCAGTTCTGAACTGACGTTCTCTGCCTTTGGTTTGGTAGGGTGAGATTCAGTAGCCTGAAACAGCTGGGAAGAAACTGTCTCTGAATCTGGAGGTGTGCGTTTTCACACTTCTGTACTATTTGCCTGATGGGAGAGGGGAGAAGAGGGAGTGGCCAGGGTGCGACTCGTCCTTGATTATGCTGCTGGCCTTGCCGAAGCAGCGTGAGGTATAAATGGAGTCAATGGAAGGGAGATTGGTTTGTGTGATGGTCTGGGCTGCGTCCACAATTCGCTGCAATTTCTTGCGGTCTTGAATGGAGCTGTTCCCAAACCAAGCTGTGATGCAGCCCCTGAGTTCCATTTTATCACCAAAATATCACCTTGTTAAAAAAGCACTGAGTTATAAGCACATTGCTGCAGTGGGACAATTTACCTAAGTGAAATGAGAGGGCAAGAAGATATATTTGAAACTCACTCTGAAAACTGAAAGATGTACTTATTAAATAGAGATAAACAGCAGGAAAAGCTTGAAGTGTGAAAGTTGGTAAGTGTTACAGTTCTGAAGCAACTACAGAAAGTGATCCAACAGCTCACAGACTAAACATTGTAAATCTGAAATAATATTGGGTTTTAACTCTTTAGCTACAGATCAGTCCAGGACTTCGGCCTAAACTCACACAGACAATGAACAATCTGCTTAAATGTCAGGAATAGGTTAGATTACAGGGCTGCCAACTCTCACGCATTGAGCGTGAGACTCACGCATTTGACAACATTCTCACGCTGATGACAGTAGTTCTCACGCTCTAAACAATATTTTTTTTAAATATAGAAAAATAAATAAAGTCACACGCCTTCACACTCACCAATGAGAATAGTTTTCTGTCGGCGGGTTTCCCGTGAAGAATGAGCAAAGCAAAGAACGAACAAGGTTGGCTTAAGCCATCGCACACTATTTTAAAATGGCAATGTAGACAAAAATGCATGGAGGAAACTCCAGCGGGTGAGGCAGCATTAATGTCTTGAGTTTGACCCTTCTTCAGACAAGCACTTCCCCAGGTATTTTTGTCTACCGCTCTATAGAGCTGCCTCACCCGCATTCACATTCCGGTTGCAGATCGTGTGATAGGTGGAGACACGGCGGTGTGTTCCCAGCATCGCCCTCCCCCCCTCCCGAGGCACCGCTCACACCCCCCACCCTCGCCTCCGGCGGCTCTGGGTCCGGCAGCCCCTCTGTCCACACCCCATGGAGTTTTAACCCCGGCCCGGAGCCAGGGGCGGACCGGGGGAGGGGGGGCGTCGGTTGCCGCCTCCGGAGCCGCGGTGATGAATCTCGGGCTATAGCTCCGCTCCAATACCCGACCCCCGGGTCACTGACCCTCACCTCCCCGGACCCCAGCT
The DNA here is from genome assembly GCF_028641065.1 of Leucoraja erinaceus. Classification (NCBI taxonomy): domain Eukaryota; kingdom Metazoa; phylum Chordata; class Chondrichthyes; order Rajiformes; family Rajidae; genus Leucoraja; species Leucoraja erinaceus. The sequence goes on along the minus strand of NW_026576236.1, from coordinate 28,229 downwards.
GGACATAGAGCACCTGGGCTGGCCCGCATTCCCGGGGAGCGTGGGAGAGAGGGAATGCTCCCCAGACATCGCCAAAACTCCGCCCACTCCGAGTAGTGTCGCCACTTCACTTGACACACACAAACTAAACACACACACACGGGCACACACACCCTTACACACACACACTGGCACACACACCCTTACACACACACAGGCACACACATTGGCACACACACTGGCACACATACCCTTACACACACACACTGGCACACACATACCCTTACACACACACACTGGCACACATACCCTTACACACACACACTGGCACACATACCCTTACACACACACTGGCACACACACTGGCACACATACCCCTTACACACACACTGGCACACACCCTTACACACACACACTGGCACACGCACCCTTACACACACACTAACACACACACCCTTACACACACCCTTACACACACACTTACACACACACACTGACACACACACAAGGTTTAAAGGGATATGAGCCAAATGCGGATCAATGGGACTAGTTTAGATGGGGCATGTTGATCTACATGGACAAGTTGGGATGAAGGGCCTGTTTCCATGCTGTAAGACTATAACACACTGTAGAAAGGGTGCAATTGCTCTGGAGAGGATCCAGGGGCGATTTATGAACATATTGGCAAAGCTGGTATTTTTTTTCCAATTTGAAGAAAGATTTGATAACTGGGATTGTATTCTCTGCAGCAACGGAGGTGAAGAAAATACTTAGTTGAGGTGAATAATATTATGAGAATAGGACCTGTTTCGCTTAACAAAGAGTGTAGGAAGGAACTGCAGATGGTGGTTTAAACTGAAGATTGACACTAAAAGCTGGAATAGCAGGAGAGGCAGCATCTCTGGAGAGAAAGAATAGGTGATGTTTCGGGTCGAGACTTTCAGACTGAAGAGGTTGAAAACCAGCCATAAAACACAATGTCTGGAGATGTGTGTTATCCAACTAAGGGCAGAAATCAGAATCATGTGTTCATCTTTATTGACGTGACACCATAATAAATATATTACAGGAAAAAGAATAATGGGGTGGCACGGTGGTGCAGCGGTAGAGTTGCTGCATTACAGCACCACAAACCCAGATTGGATTCTGACTACGGGTGCTGTCTGTACAGCATTTGTACATTATGACCACATGGTTTTCTCTGGATATTCCAGTTTCTCCCACATCCAAAAGAAGTGCAGGTTTGTAGGTTAATTGGCTCATGTAAGTTGTCCCTGGCATGTAGGATACAACTGGTGTATGATAGATTGCTGGTCGATGTGGACTTGGTGGGCCGAAGGGCCTCTTTCCATATATATGTTATACATATATATCTTAATTTCATTGAACCATATACTGTTGAATATGTGGCATTATTTCATCTTGTTTCTATTGTCAAAGGGTAAGGTTGATTGATTTCTTTGTGCAGAACAGTGATGGAAGTCTGACTCCTCTTGCTTTGTTTCTATGTTTTTGTTTCTCTATATATATGCATAACAGCATGAATTATAATCTGATTTCCATACATCAATGTACTAAGGTCATTCATGTGCTGCACTGATTGATCAGAGCCTGGCTCTGCTGTGGAATGTAATTAAGAATGTAATTTAGCCTAACCTGATCCATACCTAATTCAATTTGAGGCGTAAATGTTGCATTCTAGTGTAAGTTAAAAGACTCACCAGATTGCACAATTTCAAGCTGAAAAATGGAAAAGCTCCCTACCATGGGAGCTCCCCCCACCCCCTCCCAAACCCTCCCTCACAATTTCTCACTCTCAACTTTCACCCAATGTTGGCAGCCCTTGGTTAGAACACATGCAGGCCTGAGCTTTAAGTCCAATGTCATAGGAGAAATCATCAATAAACTTTCAGACAATAAATGAATGAAGAAAAGATTTATTGCTCAGCCATTTTTTTCAAAGGACAAGGCTTCAGTTTGCTCATGGTTTCATTGGAACAATGTTGATAGGCCACAAATGGAAAGGTCAGAGTATTAAAGATGATGGAAGAATTAAAGAGAGAGGCAGAAATGGGCGGCACGGTGGCGCAGCAGTAGAGTTGTTGCCTTACAGCGCTTACAGCTTAAGAGATCCAGGTTCGATCCTGACTACATGTGCTGTCTGTACGGAGTTGTATGTTCTCTCCGTGACCTGTGTCACTTTCCTCCCACACTACATAGACATATAGGTTTATAGATTAATTGGCTTGGAATAAATGTAAAAAAAATGTCCCAAGTGTAGGATCGTAAATGGCTTGTCCCACTTTCACGACCTAATTCACGACCTCTGCCGAGTTTGCCCTTGACTCATACTCGTAGCATGGTCGTCACGAGGTCGTAGGTAGGTCGTAGCTGGGTCATGATGCTAGTCCTGGGTACTCATGGCATTAAGTACAATTGGTGCCATTGTGTTGTGTTGTGTCATGGACTTTCTGTGTTTGTGCTTTTCTTTTTTTAATTCAATTCAATTTTATTTTTAATATGTTTTATTATTTATTATTTATTTATTTTTATGATACTGCCTGTAAGGAAAATTCATTTTGTTGTCTCTAATTGACACAATGACAATAAATTTGAATACAATACAATACAATACAAAGTAGGTTGGGCCGTTTTTCAAGTCTGATGAAAAATGTCCACGAGTATAAAAGGTCGTGAATTGGGTCATGAAAGTGGGACAGGCCCTTTAATTGCGATTTGGTGCGGACTCGGTAGGCTGAATTGCCTGTTTCCGGACTGTGTCTCTAAACTAGACTAAACTAAACCTAACCCATGACCTTCCAATGCGAAAGAGACCACTTCATGAGCACTAAATGCAGTGGACTATTGAAACCAATCCCCATGCCTACATTGTCATCACTGTGCCTGTGGTCTCCTAACCAGACTATCTTCTATATATCCTGAACGGCCAAAGTTCTGTAGCTATATTCCATTGCACATCATGTCCTGTCCATCCCTCACTGTGGAAACAAAGAATTGCAGATGCTGATTTATACCAAAGTCAGATACAAAGCGCTGGAGTTATTTAGCCAGTCAGGCAGCATCTCTGGAGAAAAATGAAAGACAACATTTAGCGCTGGGACCCTTCTTCAGACTGAAACTTCCTCCCTCACCTTGTCCTCACTGATGCTCGAGCAGACATTCCAATATAATTCAATGTTATATTTTTCATGGATAGGCATAAAAAGCTGGAGTAACTCAGCCGGTCAGACAGCATCTCTAGAGAAAAGGAATAGGTGACATTTCTGGTTGAGACCCTTCTTCAGACTGAGATTCAGGGGAAATGGAAACAAGGGATATAGATTCTATGTTAAAATGTTAAAGCTAGGATGTTTCCACTAGTGGGAGAGTCTAGGACTAGAGGTAGCCTCAGAATTAAAGGGCGTTCTTTTAGGAAGGAGATGGGAGGAATTTCATTAGTCACAGGGTGGTGAATCTGTGGAATTCTTTGCCACAGAAGGCTGTGGGTGCAGTCGGTGGATATATTTAAAGTAGATTCGTGAATGGGGTTAGAAGGGAGAGACAGATCAGCCATAATTGAATGGCGGAGTAGACTTGATGGGCCGAATGGCCTAATTCTGCTCCTATCACTTATGAAATGATGTCTATCTTTGGTTTAAACCATCATCTGCAGTTCTTTCCTACACGTTATATTTTTCACACTTGGTTTTGCTAGATGTTCAATTTTTGCAATTCGGCAACCTTCTGAGATAAAGCTCTCATGCAGTTGTGTCTTCATGGCAACCCCCAGTGTGTGTTGTTGTGCCATTGCCAGTGTGCCTATATTTGTAGTGCCCCGTATCTCACCTTTTGCTTCTTTACCACACTCTGCTCCTTTACAATAGAGGAGCATTGAGAGTAAAACGTTCATCAGCTCACTCACCTGTAATTCTGCAAACATTGTCAGCTTTTATCCCTTTGATTCCTGTAAAGAGGGATCATCATGAGAAATGTGACACCACTCTATGTTGAAATCAACCTGCTATCTTTCCACTCCAGTTTGTCCCAGAATTGGTCAGTTCTGATGAAAAAATCCAATCTGGGACGTTTACTTTAATTTTCTCTCTCCTCAGATTTAGTTTAGTTTTGTTTAGGGATACGGAATGGAAACAGGCCCTTCGGCCCACCGAGTCGGCACCGACCAGCGATCCCCGCACGCTTGCACTATCCTACACACACGGGGGACATTTTTAACATTTACACCAAGCCAGTTAACCTACAAATGCGTTCCCCCCAATGCCGGGTCTTCCATTGCTCTTCCCCCTCCATCACAGCGGTTACCCCATGCCGGATTCTCCTTTCTTCCTCTGCCCGGAAGCGGCGTCCTCACTCTCACGTGGTCCATTCTGGTCCGTCGGTCAGCGCCCTGATTGACCGCCACACCGACCTCTCCACCATCGCCACCAGGTCCCCTCCTAGGGAGAGGTTGAGTAGGCTGGGATTATTCCTTGGAGCGCAGGAGGATGAGGGCTGATCTTATAGAGGTGTATAAAATCATGAGAGGAATAGATCGGGTAGATGCACAGAGTCTCTTGCCCAGAGTAGGGGAATCGAGGTTTAAGGTGAGGGGAAAAGATTTAATAGGAATCTGACGGGGTAACTTTTTCGCGTAAACGGTGGTAGATGCATGGAACAAGCTGCCAAAGAAGGTAGTTGAAGCTGCAACTATCCCATCGTTTAAAAAACAGTTATTCAGGTACATGGATAGGACAGGTTTGGAGGGAATATGGACCAGGTGGGTGGGACTAGTGGAGCTGGGACATGTTGGCCAGTGTGGGCAAGTTGGGCCGAAGGGCCTGTTTCCACGCTGTATCACTCTATGACTGTAACAGAACCAGTTGGAGCCCCCAGTTCTGCCCTCCAGCCACAGAGAAGGATTAGCCAAAACACAAATTCCATTCCTGCTCACAATTTAAAATGGTCATAGTTCACGGAACGTAGAGAGGCATCATAGAGGCAAGACACGCATATACTTCTATCCTTTTGTCAATATTAGAAAGCAAACAGAATTTCCAATAACATATTTGTTCAGAAAGCTCACAAGGTTTCATTCTCGTTCATAAGTATTCATGAGACTTTTCTAGCGTCTGATCCCTGTCTGTAGCCTTTTAATAAATTATTCTTCCCCTCTGCCTGTCAGTCCACTGCAGTTAATTAGGTGCATTCAATTAGGTTGTTCTTCACTGCAGGGTACAGCTGGATAAATGCGATGACAAATGTTTGACATAGAGAGGTAAACATTACACCAAGTGTCACTTTGAATTGGGATCTCCAGCCTAATGTGATGAAAGTCTAAATCAGCCACTGGATGATAACACCCACAATTGATAAATGTTCACTGTACACATTGCCCTCATTACTTTTACTTGTGGGAAATCCCTCTGGGTGCCGATGATGATAACATGCCTTTCAGACTGAGAGTTCAGGGCTACTAAGCTTGACATCATGACATGCCACAGAGCAGTGGAAAAGGATTGTGTCGGAAGGAACTGCAGACAAACACAAAAGGCTGGAGTAACACAGTGAGTCAGAGTGCATCTCTGCAGAAAAGGAATGGGTGACGGTTCGGGTCAAGACCCTTCTTCAGATGCTGGTTTAAACCGAAACTCGACAAGTAACCCTTGCGGGTACACAAAAAAGCTGGAGAAACTGAGCGGGTGCAACAGCATCTATGGAGCGAAGGAAATAGGCAACGTTTCGGGCCAAAACCCTTCTTCAGACTGATGGGGGGTGGGGGAGAAGGAAGGGAAAAAGGGAGGAGGAGGAGCCCGAGGGCGGGGGGATGGGAGGAGACAGCTCGAGGGTTAAGGAAGGGGAGGAGACAGCAAAGGCTAGCAAAATTGGGAGAATTCAACGTTCATGCCATCGGGACGCAAGCAAACCCAGGCGGAATATGAGGTGCTGTTCCTCCAATTTCCGGTGTTGCTTCACTCTGGCAATGGAGGAGGACCAGGACAGAGAGGTCGGATTGGGAATGGGACTGGGGGGGTTGAAGTGCTTTGTTTGGAGAGCCACCGGGAGTTCAGGTACGTTATTGCGGGACTGAGCGGAGGGTCGGGTTCGGACTGAGCAAAGCGCGAAACGATCGAAACCCTTGCATCGACTCCTTCCTCCTCTCTCTCCATCCCTCCCCCACCCAAGTCCTGCCAGCTTTAAAGTCGTATTGTTGAGTCTTATTGTCTGCAACTCGTTCCCACCTAGCACACCGCTAACAACGGCCTCTTTCCTTTATCACCGTTACTTTTTTGCATACCTTTCATTCATTTGTTCTATATCCCCCCTCTATATCAGTGGTTCCCAACCTTTTCAGCCCATGGCCCCCTTGGGATCTTTTAATTTTTTCTGTGGCTCCCCCTGACATTATTAGGCGGAAAAAAAAGTACTTCAATATTATTAATACCTTCCATAACAATATCAGTGTCTATTATTGCACGTATATTCTCTTTTATTCTATTCCACAAAACATCAAAAATATTTAAACTACATAGATTTAAATTTATTGGAACTGAAATTTAGGAGGCACCAGGGTGGTAGCTTGGTTGGGGCTGATTCCCCTTTTCATTGAACCTGTGGGCCCCCTAAATCCTCCAAATTTTCTGTGCCCCCTATCCCCCTGAAATTTGCCATGGGAGGGCCATATGATGGCCCCAGATTGGGAATCACTGCTCTATATCATTGCCTATATATTCTCCCGATTCACATTCTGACTCTCAGTCTGAAGAGAGTGTCTCGACACAAATCGTCACCAATTCCTTTTCTCCCAGAGATGCTGCCTGTTTTTTACTTCAGCTTTTTGTATCTAATCCATGGAAAGGGATTACTTAAACCTGAATATAAACCTTTAGATCCCATAGAAAGAGGCATTTTGCTGGGCTCAGGTCTGTTAGAAACAGGAGTTTCAGCAAAAAATAATAATAATCAATAGACACTGCAACAAAACATCACTTTCTATGCAAAAAGAGTTACCTAAACCTAATGGACTTAGAAATACAGGGCCCGTGGGATTTGTTCATACTCAACAACGATCTGAATGAGATGGCCATGAAGTGATGTCCCATCCACTGATGCAGAGACCAATAGCCGTAATGAAGAAAGAAGGATACGTGAAGAATGGAACTGCAGGTGCTGGTTTAAGTCGAAGATATACACAAAATGCTAAAGTAACTCAGGCGGGACAGGCAGCATTTCTAGAGTGGAGGAGAAGGAATGGGTGACTCATGTAGCTGTGAAAGGCTCCCTCTCTGCAGCCTACCACCTCATTGCCACTCTAGAGATCACCATACCTGTTGCAGGATAGTTGTTTTTTTTGCTTTGTGGAGTTCTGCCTGATTTCATAGTTCTCGACCATTGAAGTTGCTCAGCTGTGGAGAGTGCATTATTCCAGGCACTGGCAGGAATTTGTCTTGCTGCGGGGTGTTTATATTCAAATCCCACATCCTCAGAGTGTGATGTGATTGGGATTCAGAGCTAAAAGCATGCAGGTAGGTCTGATGGGGAGGGCAGGGCAGAGGGAAGAAGAGTTCTCAGCAAGAGCGGACCACACACACAGCAACTTTCTGGGGACAAACCTCCATTTAACTTCTGCTAAAAAAAACAGTGCATGAGGTTTCATTAAGTGCATCTATCTTAAATGATGTACTTTGTATTTTCAAAGAAATTAGGAGCTTTTATATTGATTTTTTGCAACAAGTTCAATCACTTTTAATGCTTAGGAAAGGAACAGCAGATGCTGATTTACACTGAAGGCATACATCAAATGCTGGAGTAACTCAGTGGGTCAGGCAGCATCTCTGGAGGAAAAGGAATGGGTGTGACATTTTGGGTCGAGACTTTTTTCTTCAGAAAGGTCTAAAGAAGGGTCTCCACCCAAAACGTCACCCACTCCTTTTCTCCATAGATGCTGCCTGACACGTTGAGTTACTGCAGAATTTTTTTTCTATCTTCATTCCCTTTTAATGGCAGGAGCAAAGCAACAGAAGTAAATACTGTCCTAGGACTTTCTCACGGGGGCGACTTGACGCAAGATGTAACCAGAGTGAAGTGGGTCGTGGGTCTTGCTTAGCACGATATCACACGATATAACGGGGGGGTAGACAAAGAGTTCCCACGATACTCGGCATTTCCGTTATTTGTGCGAGTGACTTGTCCGGTCTCCCGAGCTTTCCCGTTAAAATCTTGAAAGACATTGTAACTGTCAAGTGTAATTAAATCATCACGTGGCTCAAATGATGGGGGAGGAGAGAAAAAATGAGGGGAAGACGTATATACACACACAAAGCAGCGAGTTTTACTTGTGTATGTGGGAGACACAGATGGACTGAGCACAGTACCTCGGCCTTACTGTGCGTGGGAGAGAGGGGGAGAAAGAGGACGTACACTCACAGAGGCAGAGTCTCTCAGCCTGTGTGAGAGGGAGGGAGGGAGAGGAGAGAGAGGCACACACAAGGTGGATGTGAAATCTCACCTGCCTGTTTTCAGTGACAGGCACCCACCGCCAGTAAATGAAGACACCCCCATCTGTCTCCCCCTCCCTCTCCCTCGACTCCCCCACCTTTCCCTCCCCAACTCCAGTCCCGTCCCGACCCCCTGGGAAACTGAAGGGAGCAACAATTAACTGCTGCCTGCCCGCTGAGTTAAAGAGTATCCCACGGTAGTAAGACGATGTTAGTTGCGCCCAAGTTTAAATTTCCAACGTGTGTTTCAGAGTAAAGAGTCAGCGCAGAATCCTTGATAATCAAAAACTGTCTGAATCAGCAAGTTAGACACAAAATGCTGGAGTAACTCAGCGGGCCAAGCAGCATTCTATCTCTCAAAGAAGTACATGTGAAAAATTTCTCACGGACCATAAAAATGCGGGACCTTTCAGTAAAGTCCCTTTTAAAGATTATAGTTATTTTCTTGAATCTCATTAACATAACTCATGAATAAGTTGATGTCCATATGCGGATGCAAAACTTTATTTTTTAAATTCAATCCCACAGAAGACAATTTTTACTCACCTTCGGTCCCCTCTGTCCAGCGTCCGGGTGAACCGTGCGCAGGATTTCCCACGGTACACCCAAGAGTCAGTACGGATATCGCACTGGCCACTATGTGCATATAATGTTGCAATGTTCAACCACAAGTGTACAAGTCACTCTTGGAGAAATTCAAGCTTGTTTGAATTTTCTCCCGAGTCACCAAGTTACACGAGTACCTGCCGTTAGCGCCACGGTGGTCTACGGTGGGTCCCACGTAGGCAATGCCGGGTACGGTTATCGCAAGAGGTTCCCACGATGTTCAACTCTGGTTAAACTCTGCGTCAAGTCGCCCCGTGAGAAAAGGGGTTTAAAGCAGCCACTTCTTATGGTCAGGTTCACCTGCGGGGGATGGTACTACATGGGGACAGGGACATTTAGAGACATACACACATCTCAGCATGCCAACTGGGTGCATGAGGAGATGCCAAACTGGGAAAAATTGCACCTGCATCAGCAAAGAAACAGGCTCTATGCAGCTGACCTTCAGATAAGTCAAAGGTTATTTGTAAACTACAGTAGGTTTTATTCACTGTCGATGAAGTGTTCGCTAGGTTTCATCATTTGCTCCTTTTTAAAGTGTCGCCTCACTCACTCTGTCCCCAGAACAGGGAAATTAGCAAATAGGCAAGTCAGTAGCTTAAGATAGATACAAAAAAGCTGGAGTAACAGCGGGACAGGCAGCATCTCTGGAGAGAAGGAATGGGTGACCGTTTTGATCGAGACCCTTCTTCAGACAATCAAGTCTCGCCAATGTGTAAGATCCAACATCTTGAACAACAGATACAGTAGATGAGGTTGGAGGAGGTACAAGTGAACCTCTGCCTAAACCTGAAAGGACTGTCAGGGGACCCTGGACAGAGTCGAGGGAGGAGGTATAGGGACAGGTGTTGCATCTTTTGCGGCTGCAGGGGAAGGTACCTGGGGAGGGGGTGGTTTGGGCCAGCAGCTGAACACTAGCAGATAATCAAACAGCTGGTCTATAACAGTGTTAGGAGACATAATCTGGTGGTCAGGGAGTATGTTCAACCAAACGATAAGCCTGGTGGGAAGCCAGAGGATTGGGAAGCTTTTAGGATTCAGTATTCAGTATTCAGTATTTCTTTAATATCATTTTCACTGAGTGATAGACCGAGGAAAATGAAAAATAACATAGAAACATAGAAATTAGGTGCAGGAGTAGGCCATTCGGCCCTTCGAGCCTGCAACGCCATTTAATATGATCATGGCTGATCATCCAACTCAGTATCCCGTACCTGCCTTCTCTCCATACCCTCTGATCCCCTTGGCCACAAGGGCCACATCTAACTCCCTCTTAAATATAGCCAATGAACTGGCCTCAACTACCCTCTGTGGCAGAGAGTTCCAGAGATTCACCACTCTCTGTGTGAAAAAAGTTCTCCTCATCTCGGTTTTAAAGGATTTCCCCCTTATCCTTAAGCTGTGACCCCTTGTCCTGGACTTCCCCAATATCGGGAACAATCTTCCTGCATCTAGCCTGTCCAACCCCTTAAGAATTTTGTATGTTTCTATAAGATCCCCTCTCAATCTCCTAAACTCTAGAGAGTATAAACCAAGTCTATCCAGTCTTTCTTCATAAGACAGTCCTGACATCCCAGGAATCAGTCTGGTGAACCTTCTCTGCACTCCCTCTTTGGCAATAATGTCCTTCCTCAGATTTGGAGACCAAAAACTGCACGCAAGACTCCAGGTGTGGTCTCACCAAGACCCTATACAACTGCAGTAGAACCTCCCTGCTCCTATACTCAAATCCTCTTGCTATGAAAGCCAACATGCCATTCGCTTTCTTTACTGCCTGCTGCACCTGCATGCCTACCTTCAATGACTGGTGTACCATGACACCCAGGTCTCGCTGCATCTCCCCCTTTCCCAATCGGCCACCGTTTAGATAATAATCTGCTTTCCCGTTTTTGCCACTAAAATGGATAACCTCACATTTATCCACATTAAACTGCATCTGCCAAACATTTGCCCACTCACCCAGCCTATCCAAGTCACCTTGCAGTCTCCTAGCATCCTCCTCACACCTAACACTGCCCCCCAGCTTAGTGTCATCCGCAAACTTGGAGATATTGCCTTCAATTCCCTCATCCAGATCATTAATATATATTGTAAATAGCTGGGGTCCCAGTACTGAGCCTTGCGGTACCCCACTAGTCACTGCCTGCCATTGTGAAAAGGACCCGTTTACTCCTACTCTTTGCTTCCTGTTTGCCAGCCAGTTCTCTATCCACATCAATAATGAACCCCCAATGCCATGTGCTTTAAGTTTGTATACTAATCTCTTATGTGGGACCTTGTCGAAAGCCTTCTGGAAGTCCAGATACACCACATCCACTGGTTCTCCCCCTATCCACGCTACAAGTTACATCCTCGAAAAATTTCTATAAGATTCGTCAGACATGATTTACCTTTCGTAAATCCATGCTGACTTTGTCCAATGATTTCACCACTTTCCAAATGTGCTGCTATCCCATCTTTAATAACTGACTCTAGCAGTTTTCCCCCACTACCGATGTTAGGCTAACTGGTCTGTAATTCCCCGTTTTCTCTCTCCCTCCCTTCTTAAAAAGTGGGGTTATGTTTGCTACCCGCCAATCCTCTGGAACTACTCCAGAATCTAAAGAATTTTGAAAGATTATTACTAATGCATCCACTATTTCTGGAGCTACTTCCTTAAGTACTCTGGGATGCAGCCTATCTGGCCCTGGGGATTTATCGGCCTTTAATCCATTCAATTTACCCAACACCACTTCCCGACTAACCTGGATTTCACTCAATTCCTCCACCTCCTTTGACCCCTGCTATTTCCGGCAGATTATTTATGTCTTCCTTAGTGAAGACGGAACCAAAGTAGTTATTCAATTGGTCCGCCATATCCTGGTTCCCCATGATCAACTCACCTGTTTCTGACTGCAAGGGACCTACATTTGTTTTAACTAATCTCTTTCTTTTCACATATCTATAAAAACTTTTGCAGTCAGTTTTTATGTTCACTGCCAGTTTTCTTTCATAATCCATTTTTCCTTTTCTAATTAAGCCCTTCGTCCTCCTCTGCTGGTCTCTGAATTTCTCCCAGTCCTCCGGTATGCTGCTTTTTCTGGCTAGTTTGTACGCATCATCCTTTGCTTTGATACTATCCCTGATTTCCCTTGTTATCCATGGATGCACTACCTTCCCTGATTTATTCTTTTGCCAAACTGGGATGAACAATTTTTGTAGTTCATCCATGCAGTCTTTAAATGCCTTCCATTGCATATCCACCGTCAACCCTTTTAGAATTAATTGCCAGTCAATCTTGGCCAATTCACGTCTCATACCCTCAAAGTTACCTTTCTTTAAGTTCAAAACCATTGTTTCTGAATTAACAATGTCACTCTCCATCCTAATGAAGAACTCAACCATATTATGGTCACTCTTGCCCAAGGGGCCACGCACAACAAGACTACTAACTAACCCTTCCTCATTACTCAATACCCAGTCTAAAATAGCCAGCTCTCTCGTTGGTTCCTCTACATGTTGGTTTAGATAACTATCCCGTATACATTCCAAGAAATCCTCTTCCTCAGCACCCCTGCCAGTTTGATTCACCCAATCTATATGTAGATTGAAGTCACCCATTATAACTGCTTTGCCTTTGTCGCAAGCATTTCTAATTTCCTGTTTGATGCCATCCCCAACTTCACTACTACTGTTAGGTGGCCTGTACACAACACCCACCAGCGTTTTCTGCCCCTTATTGTTTCGCAGCTCTACCCATACCGATTCCACATCCTCCAAACTAATGTCCTTCCTTTCCATTGCGTTAATCTCCTCTCTAACCAGCAACGCTACCCCACCTCCTTTTCCTTTCTCTCTATCCCTCCTGAATATTGAATATCCCGGGATGTTCAGCTTTCAGCCTTGGTCACGCGGTAGCCATGGTTCCGTGGTCCCAACTATATCATAATCATTAATGGCTATCTGCACGTTCAACTCATCCACCTTATTACGAATGCTCCTTGCATTGAGACACAAAGCCTTCAGGCTTGTTTTTACAATGCTCTTACCCCTTATACAATTATGTTGAAAAGTGGCCCTTTTTGATTTTTGCCCTGGTTTTGTCTGCCTGCCACTTTTACTTTTCACCTTGCTACCTATTGCTTCTACCTTCATTTTACACCCCCCTGCCCCTCTGCTCTTGTACCCATCCCCCTGCCACATTAGTTTAAATCCTCCCCGACAGCAGTAGCAAACACCCCCCCAAGGACATTGGTTCCATTCCAGCCCAGGTGCAGACCGTCCTGTTTGTACTGGTCCCACCTCCCCCAGAACTGGTTCCAATGCCCTAAAAATTTGAATCCCTCCCCCTTGCACCATTTTTCAAGCCACGTATTCATCTGCAATATCCTCCTATTTCTGCTCTGACTGGCCCGTGGTACTGGTAGTAATCCAGAGATTATTACCTTTGAGGTCCTACTTTTAAGCTTATCTCCTAGCTCCCTAAATTCATCCTTTAGGACCTCATCCCTTTTTTTACCTATATCGTTGGTGCCAATATGCACCACGACAACTGGCTGTTCACCCTCCCCCTCCAGAATGTTCTGCAGCCGTTCAGTGACATCCCTGACCCTTGCACCAGGGAGGCAACATACCATCCTGGGAGTCTCTTTTGCGGCCGCAGAAACGCCTATCTATTCCCCTGACAATTGAATCCCCTATTACTATTGCCCTTCCACTCTTTTTTTACCCGCCCCTCATGTGCCGCAGACCCACCCATGGTGCCATGAACTTGGCTGCTGCTGCATTCCCCTGATGAGCAATCTCCCTCAACAGTTTCCAAAATGGTATACCTGTTTAGGAGGGAGATGACCGCAGGGGACTCCTGCACTACCTGCCTACTGCTTTGCTGACTATTGGCCACCCGTTTCCCCTTCTGTCCTCTTACCTTTTACCTGCGGTGTGACCAACTCACTGTACGTGCTGTCCACGACTTTCTCAGCGTCGTGGATGCTCCAGTATGAATCCAACCGCAGCTCCAATCGTTCAATGCGGTCTGCCAGGAGCTGCAGCTGTACACACTTCCTGCAAACATAGTCACCAGGGACACCGACCATATCCCTGATCTCCCACATGTTGCAGGCTGAGCAAACCACGGGGCCAATCTCCACCGACATATCCTACTCCCAATTTAACTATATTAAATATTAAAAAACACAAAACTTTATCTGTTAAACTTTACTAATAAATACTGTACCCTTAACTCCCAGAATCCTTATCTCCCAGAATCCTTACCTCCCAGAATCCTTAGCCTAAAGGCAAAAATGTAAAAATGTAAACCAATCAGAGGCTTCCTCTGAACCAATCAGAGGCTTCCCCCAGACTCCTTCTCTGGAACGTTGGCGATTTGGTCGCAGGTTCCAGCGCAGGTACTCCTCCCCTCTCACCAACGGCTCCCTGGGCTTGCGTTGCTCGATCAGTTTCCATTCAGTGTAGTTAGTAAAAAAAAGGATAAAAACATAGAGCTTTAAAAACAAATTAAGATTACCATGTCTAAAAACAGAGAGTAGGCCTAAAATTTACAATAGAATAAAAACAGACATTCCGACATTCAGCAAGAAAAGACTAAAATGCTCATAGTAAAGGAGAAAATTGATTTTGAGAGAAAACCTGCATGTGACATCAAAACAAACTGGAAGAGTTTCTGTGGATATATATCTAGGAAGAAGGTGGCTAAGGTAGGTGTAGGACTTCTGGAGGATGAGGCTGGTCAATTAATAACAAGAAAAAAAGAAGTGGCAGATATGTTACATTAGTGTTTTGCATCCATTTTTACCATGGGGGACACTGTACAAATCGCAGGGGCTATTTTTAAATCAGGTAAGCACTTGTAAAATTCACAATCGCAAGGTATAAAGTCTTGGAGACAATCAAAGGGCTAAAGGCGGACAAATCCCTGGGACCTGATGTTCTTGGTCAGCATGGATGAGTTGGGCTGTTTCTGTGCTGCATAACACGATGACTCTGTGAAAAGACATGTCTCTGCACCTTAGTTTTAAATAACCAACCCCTTATTTTTGCCTTCATGTTTATGACAATATCTCAAAGTCTAATCCATCAAGCCCTCTTAGGATTTTATATATTTGAATGAGGCCACCCCTCATTTTCTCTACTGCAAGTAGCTCAGACCCTAACTGTTTAGCCTCTCTCATCTTGCTGAATGAAGCCTTTTTTAAGGTAAGGACATCAGAACTGTGTGCAGTGTTCCAGGTGTGGCCTCACCAACACCCTGTACAAGTGGACCAAAACCTCCCTATTCTTAAATTCCCACTCGTTTGCAATAAAGGCCAACATGCAGTTTGCCTTCTTTTCTACGAACTTTCTACGATTCATGCTTTAGCACACCGAGACCTCTTCGAGCTTTTTACTCATTTACCATCTCCCACTAGTGATTTCCGGACATTCACTGCCCTGTGAATGAAACCGTTTCATCATCTTCTGTCTAATCTTTATACGATGACTTTAAATCAATATCCCTGTTTTTGTTAACTCTCTCCTATGGGAAACAGACGCACTTACGTATCCTGGTTCATCATGATTTTAAGCACCTCAATTAATTTCCCCTATCTGCTTCTTACATCCATGCCAAATTAAGAATGGATATCCAGCCTAATCCAATTCCTGTTTTCATAGTATTTTATAAATGCCTTTCAGACAGTGAGTTCCAGGCCACCATTGCCCTTTGGGTGGAAAAATTGGAGATTTGGAAGGGTAGAAAGCAAAAATCCTATAGCGGAGCAAGATAGATAAATGCAATAGGCTGACGTGTAGTAAAACGTGGGCCTTTTTTTCCATCCATTTCAGTAACCCGACCCGATCCAACCCGACCCGCAGTGTAATCAATGTTGCGGGGCAACAGTTTGTGTTAATAAATTATAATTCTGAAAATGAGGAGAAGATTTTTACCAAAGAACATTTATTTTTATGAGGATGTTTCCGTAACCGGCTTCCGTCACCGCACTAGTATTGTATTGTATTGTATTGTATTGTATTCAATTTATTGTCATTATCTCATAGTATCTTTGCTTCGCTATGGGATCTTTGGTGCGGAGACGGAGGCCGGTTACGGAAATGGGGCCGAAAATCACCCTTGAATCTGCCCATGACCGTACTACGTCTTTTTCGTCGAGTGGGCTATCTTGCTCGCTATAGGATCTTTGGGACAAAGAGTATGTAAGGTGTGAAAAGGACAGATCAGAGCAGACGTTAATCAGGGAAATGTAGATGAGAGAAATGTAAATGTTGGATGAGAGGAAGGTGACAACGAGGCATGCAAATAGTAATATTTAATCAGGAGAACAGTGAAACTAATCGGAGAACTAGGGTTGGGGAGGGATAGAAAGGGAGGGAAAGCAAGGGTTACTTGAATTTAGAGAATTCAATATTCATACCACTTGGTTGTAAGCTGCCCAAGCGAAATATGAGGTGCTATTCCTCCAATTTGCATTTGGCCTCACTCTGACAGTGGAGGAGGCCCAGGACAGAAAGGTCAGTATGTGAATGGAGAGGGAGTTAAAGTGTTCAGCAACCAAGAGATCCGATAGGCCAAGGTGGACTGAGCTAAGGTGTTCAGTGAAACGACTGCAGACTCTGCGCTTAATGTCGCCGATATAAAGGAGTCTATCGAACATGGGATACAGTGGATGAGGTCGGAGGAGGTGAAAGTACTCCATTAACCTCATACATCCACCTACCTGTTCCTCTTTGTTCATCCGACACATGTTGATTCCTTCACCACCAGCATTATCCTCTCAGAGTTTCATCATTTTCTCAACACTGCAGTATTCTACTGTGTCAAGCAAAACACAAAGTGATGGGGGGGAACTCAGTATGTCTTCAGTCTGAAGAAGGGTCCCGACCCAAAACGTCTATGATCCATTCCCTCCACAGATGCTGCCTGACCCGTTGAGTTCCTCCAGTATTTTGTGTTTTTGCTCAAGGTTCCAGCATCTGCAGTACTTTGTCTCAGGAGAGGCCGATTTGGGAGCTCCAACGACGCATAGGTTCGACCAGCCCCGACCCAGGGGTCTGATCGCCGGCACGGGGGAGCTGATGTCCCCCCCGATGCAGGAGCTGAACGCTTCGATGTGGAGGGCCAGAACGCCACCGGCTACGGGAGTCAAGATCGTCCCGTCAACGGAAGGCTCGAGGCCCATGACCGGGGGAGGCGAAAGAAGGGATGAGATTGAACTTTTTTTCACTTTTCACCTTCCATCACAGTGAGGAATGTGGAGGAGTCACTGTGGTGGATGTTTATGTTAAAATGTATTTTGTGTGTTCTGTTGCTTTTTATTTGTACGACTGACTTGGCAAATGAAATTCCTCGTATGTTACACAACATACCTGGCTAATAAAATATTATTGTGATTGTGATTATTTATTGTGCCTTGTTGACCTACCAAATATAATTCCCCACTTACCATTTCCCCTAGCACCTGACCTGTCCATCGATATTTCCCTGAATTATATAGCTTTCTTACTCACTATCAACTGGACAGCCAATTTTTCTTCCATCGGCAAACCTTCTCATTATGATTCCTACACTTCGGAATAAATGATTGATTTAGAAAGCCCAGGGAAAGCAGCAAAACTGTCCTGAACCTTGCAGAACCCTACGGCAAACAGTTCCCCCATCTCTAAACTACCTGTCATCCATTACTCATAGCCTGCTGCCTCCGAGTTAATGTTGGATCTAACTTGTCATTTCCACTTGGGCTATCATCCTTTGGACTAATTTATCACATGGGAACTTGTCAACAATCGTGTTCAAGTCCATGTAAACTCCGTCAAACAAGAAACACAAGTCAGGTCAGGAGAAATTGAAATTTTAGCAGCGTAGCAATTAGGATTGTATAAAAACACAATATAATGTATCGTGAGTAAGATAATAAAAAGCACCTCAACGCCAACAAAGAGACACATTTCATGTACCATACAACATCTATTACTGCCTTGTCTAGAATAATATTCTCATTTGACAGCACATAATGTGTCGCAGAGCCTCTGGCTGACAAGAGATTTTTATACTCAGGAAATACACCGTGATTTAATAACTAACCCAGCAGTAACATAAACCTGTTACTTTCTTTAGCAAAAAACATCTTTTATATTTTTAGTTTCTGCACACGCTGGTGTTAATCATTGCGGCTCTGCTTGCCTCTCCTTGTTTCAGTTGAAGTATCTGAGAGTTAATTACATCTTTCATCTTTAAATCCGTCCTATGGAGGAATGTGCAGGAAGGAACAACAGATGCTTGTTTACACCGAAGATAGAAACAAAATGCTGGAGTAACTCAGCAGGACCGGCAGCAGCATCTCTGGATGGAAGGTATGGGTGATGTTTCGGGTCGAGACCCTTCTTCAGACTGATGTTGGGGGAGTCCAGAACCAGGGGCCACAGTTTATGAATAAGGAGTAAGCCATTTAGAACAGAGATGAGGAAACACTTTGTTATGCATTTGGTTGCTTGGAACAGACTTTAATAAGGCTCGGACACAGGAATAATCTAACAAGCTTCTTTATTCCAGGACGCCACCTTGAGTCTCCCCCGTACATGCGTACTTGCACAAGACATCACATCACATATACTAATTACATATGCTCATTATCACATACCTAACATTCCTCCCCCTTTAACTTGGAGGCAGGTAACACGATTTCTATTACATACACCGCACTCCTCCCCTTTTAAGTCAATTTCACCTGTACAGTATATGCTCTTTTCCTACATATCATTGTTTAATACACTGTTGCACAATGGTATTATTACTTAAACCAAATACATTACCCCTTGCTTTATGTGTTATCATTTTCTGGTTCATGTATTTGATTTGTTTTCCTCTTTGTAGGTGGGATCTGACCCATGGCTGCAAGTTTTCGTTTACTAGCAGCTTCCTCTGCTGTTCAATTTCCATTCTCTGCTTATTTATCTGCTCTTGTTGTTTCATGAGATTCCACAATGCATAACCAATTGTCCATTGCTCAGTGAAGGAGGCTCCATGCTGGATTATAGTGAAGTGTCCTAATTGCAATCGGTCCTGCATACTTTTGTCTTGACCGACAAGCCTCTCTTCTTTAGACTTTTCTATTAGCTTTCTTATAGCTTTCTACTCATTGTCACACATTTATTTAACCTTTCTTTGTATCGTTTAAGCCTTTTCTTTTGTTCATCTATTTGTGTTCTTAAGTCACCTTTCTGGTTCTTTATCAAGAAGTAGGATCTATATTGTCTTTGCAATACAACACTGGCTTTCCTATATCGTTTAAGCCTTTTGTATAGTTTAAGCCTTTTCTGTTGTTCATCTATTTGTCCACTTAAATCACATCTGGTTCTTCATCAAGTAAGATCTATATTGTCTTTGCCATACAACACTGGCATTGATTTGTGCTCTGCTTAGTTTTCTTGCTTCATAAGCAAGGTAGTGAGACTGCACTACAATTATTGTATATTTCAGTTTGAGGAAGTCTTTCCTATATCGTTTAAGCCTTTTGTATCATTTCAGCCTTTTCCGTTGTGCCTCTATTTGTCTTAAGTCTTTCTGATACCAACTCCTACAGAGTACTGACTACACTTTTACAGTAGCTCTCTTTTGCGTAACCCACTGCCTCACCACTGCCTTGTAGGCAGCCTGAATGGTAATAGTTCCATCCCTCATTGACTGATATTGCACAAACTGGGAATGCCCTATTTCGCAAGCTTTGTACCATCTCTGGATCGAAATGACTGCTTGACACACAGCTCTGTAGCGCACCCTTGATCGGTAATCATGGTATGCAGATTGCAGAGTGACTACAGCCAACTTTTGCATCAAGAAATGCTTTCTGGTAATGCACATCCTTATGAATGGCTTAATACAGCGTGCTGCCTTGATTTTCTCAACCAATACTCTGCCTTTGATCCCGCGGTATAAGGCCTGAATACAAACCACTGCTTTTCTCAAACTATTATACTGTCTCACCTGGACATCTCTTATCTGGCAAGCTCTGTATCGTTGCTGTACAGCAATGGCAGACCAGCATAGTTTCTTGAAATACTGACACTGTTTATGCATCTGATAATACGTCTGTATGACCTTGGCAGATTTGTGCATGCCCCGCAATTTCTTTTGAACAAGCATTCCTCGGTAGGCTGCCTGAAGCAGCACAACGCTGCTGCGTAACTTCATGTAAGTTTTGCGATCACTTTCCAATTGAAGTTGTGCCCTATAATGGGTTTGTACTATTATAGCTGCCAACCTCATTGCCTTGTATTGACGGTATACCCTGCATTCTAAATGCTGCTTGTATTACCATTGCTGCCTTCTGTTTGTTCCAGATCTCCCTCCGTACCTTCATACCCCTGAATGCAGCTTGAATAGCTAGGGTTGCCCTCTGGGTGGCAATGTCCCTTTGCATTTGACCTTAGTCCCTTTGCACTTGACCTTTGTCCTTTTGCACTTGACCTTTGTCCTTTTGCACGACTTTTGTCCTTTGAGGGACTCCCTGCCCTCTTTAGTTCAGGCTCCTTGCGTCTGGGTGTCCTTGGAGGTTTTAGCGAGAAATTAGCCATTAATGCCTCCTTACACTCCTCGTACGTTTTATCCGTGGGCTTTGCTGGTCACAGTAACGTACGTAAGGTGTGATAATCCTCTCTTCCTAAGCCTAATATGAACCATGCTCTCTTCTTCTCCTCTGTAGTGATATCATTGGAAATGAACGAAGCCTCCAAGACTTCAGTCCATTTCTCAAAATTGCACCCAGAATCTAACTGGGGCAACATTTCGACCATTTGAATAGCCATTCAGGTACACAACGTGCCGTCCTATTACCCAGTGTTTTCTGCTATGGACTTAATTCTTTTACACACAGAGCAGTTCTCCAGCAAAATGGCTATTACTAATTCTTATAATAATAGATCTATACTAATAAACCAACATTTAATGCGACTAGCACAATATGCACACATATTTACTTAAATCATTGATCAATACATTAAATTCGTACAGTCCAGGCCCGTAGCCTCAGCGACCTCTCAGGCTGTCCTTACGGACTGGCTTTGCTGGTTTCTCAGCTGGCTTTTTCTGGTTTCCCGGGCTGGCTTACGCTGTCTTTACGGGCTGGCTGTTGCTGTCTTTACGGGCTGGCTGTTGCTGGCGTCACCGGGCCGGCTTTTTGCTGCCTTCCCGGACTGGCTGTTGCTGCTTTGCTGGCTTGCTTGCTTGCTGGCTTCACGGATGGGGGCTGGCTGTGCTCGTGGCCGGGGCTGGCTGTGTCCTCGCTGGTGGGGGCCAGCTGTGTCTCGCTGGCGGGAGCTGCTGTGTCTCGCTGGTGGGGGCTGGCTGTGTCTCGCTGGCGAGGACTAGCTGTGCTCGCAGCCGGGCTGGCTGCCTCCGCTGGCTCCCTGCCAAGTCAACTCCCCCGCTGCTCCGCTGACTTGCCCGCTGTCTCCCTGGATGCCCTGCAGAAGGTAAGTCGCTCCTAGTTCCTGCTGCCAGTCCCCGCTGCTCCAAGTATCAGGACTGTGCCCCGCCATCAGGGGCTGGCTACGCTCTGTGTCCCGCTTCTCTCGCGTGGCCCTCCTCTCTCGTGGTCAGGTTTCTCCACTCTCGGCCGTCTCCCCCGACTGGGCTTTCTCAGCTTTTTCTCCCCCGACCGGGCTGACTGTTCCTGGGCCGGGCTGAAGACTCAGCTTCTATCGGTGGCTCTCTGGACCTGTCCGTGGCCTTCATGGTACTAGACCCTCACCCGATGTCTGTGGCTGCTACTGGGGTTGGCCGTGGGCTACGCGGTCCTCTTTTGTCGGTGGCTTCTCTGGACCTGTCTATGGCCTACACGGTACAAGGCCCTCACCCGACGTCTGTGGTTGCTACCTGGGCCTGGCTGTGGACTGCACAGCCCTGGATTCATTCCAGATTAGTTGACACCGTCGCTCCTAGTTTCCAGCTGCCCTCGGTGACCTTTACTGCCCTGCTTGGCTTCCTTCCCGTTCCGACTTTTTTTTCTTTTTGGAGCCAATTCAAAACCATTTGGCGCCAAATCTTTTTGCTTGGTTCTGTTCCACTTTGTTTCCAAATACTACTATTTTTTAACTTGTTCTCGTTTTTCTTGGCTGTCCTTGTTCTTATCTTCTTTGTGCTTTTATCCTTGTCGCCAATTGTTATGTATTTGGATGCTTGGAACAGACTTTAATGAGGCTCGGACACGGGAGTAATCTAACAAGCTCCTTTATTCAAGGACGCCACCTCGAGTCTCCTCCCGCACATGCAGACTTGCACAAGACATCACAAGACATCACATATACTAATTACATGTGCTAATTATCACATACCTAACACACCTTTTCACACAGAGAGTTGTGAGTGTAGAATTCTCTGCCTCAGAGGCCGATGCAGGCTGGTTCTCTGGATACTTTCAAGAAAGATCTAGATAGGGCTCTTAAAGATAGAGGAGTCAGGGGATATTTGGGAGAAGGCAGGAACAGGGTACTGATTGGAGATGATCAGCCATGATCACATTGAATGGCGGTCTGCTGGCTCGAAGGGCCGAATGTCCTGCACCTCTTGTCTATTGTCTATTGTTACCCCATTCCTTCCATCCAGAGATGTTGCCTGGCCTGCTGAGTTACTCCAGCATTTTGTGTCTATCTGTAGAGGAATGTCATGGACAGATGTCCATTACCAGCACTACTGCACGGTGCTGCCGATCGGAAGGCTGCACTGTTTCTTGACAAGAAGGAAAGGATAGTGTAAATGGATATGGACCTGAGCAACCTTGGGCTGTTGTTCAAAAAGTTACCAAAAGTAATTAAACTGGAGTCCCTCCTGCCTCCTCCAGTGGTTCCAATGCTAACACCCAAAGGCGTTACTCGAAGCAACAGGTGAAGCTCTTTTACAGCTTGCAGCTGGCACCAAGTACAGAAATAAAAATGCAAATACCATCACATTACCATAATGCAGCATAATTACATTCAAGAGACTAATTGGATCTCGTCACTGTACTAACGGAGTACTGTTACATTCAAAGGAACATTAGGGTTTTGTTACAGTCAAAAGGATATTTGCTTTTGGTGGTGTTATATTCAGAAAGGGACTTGGAGTATTATGTGGAGTATTGTGTGGAGTTTTGTGTGGGGGTATTGGAGTATTTTTGCCACACTGGCCTTCATCAATCAGAGTATTGAGTAAAGAGGTCGGGAGGTCACGTTGCAGTTGTATAAGATGTTGGTGAGGCCGCATTTAGAGTACTGTGTTCAGTTCTGGGCGCCGTGTTATAGGGAAGATGTTGTCAAGCTGGAAAGGGTACAGAGAAGATTTACGAGGATGTTGGCAGGACTAGAGGGTCTCAGTTATAGGCAGAAGTTGAGTAGGCTGAGACTTGGAGTACAGGAGGATGAGGGGTGACCATCATGAGAAGAATAGAGCGGGCAGACGCACAGAGTCTCTTGCCCAGAGTAGGTGAATGAAGGACTAGAGGACATAGGTTTAAAGTGAAGGGGAAAAGATTTAATAGGATTTGAGGGGGTAACGTTTTTTCACATTACCCCGGTCGGTGCAGAGAGTAGCTTTGAATGTTTGTCTCTTTGTTACATTACGTTACGTGAGTTGCGAGGGTGTTTGTTTTTGTTTTAAGTACATCGGGTATCGATTGACAGTTAATTGCTGCCGTATAGTTCAGTACTTTCGTGATGTGTTTGTGCGGGCGCTGCCACTACCTCACACACACACACACCGGACCAACGAGCTAACGTTAATTAGCCAGCTAGCTTCTTGCGTTCACTGCTCCAAAGTATGGACTTCACATGGACACTATGGACTCTTATGCTTCTACTGTTCGTCTTGGATTATCTGCCCACTGCATCATATGGATATACTCTTCCGGACAACCAACGGATTACTTACTGCAGGGACTTTTTACTTCAGCTGCAATTACACTCTCACCAAGCCCCTGCCATAGACAAGTTGCCGGAGGAGCTACAATGTAAACTCCCAACCGACCGGACAGGCACCCTGCACAACAATAGAAAGAAGGTAACGAGACGGGGGAGGAAGAAGAAGGGTGGAATTAAAGCAAGACTTAGGCGAGGAGAAAGTAAGCACCGTGCACTTCCCTCAGTGATCCTTGCTAATGTGCGCTCATTGCGTAACAAGACTGATGAACTGCAAGCTAACGTTTTTCACATGTATGAATACCGGACTGCTTCCATTCTTGCTTTCACTGAAACATGGCTGACTGGGAGTGACAACAGTGACAGCATGCACATAGATGGCTTCGGGTCTCCTGTAAGGTTAGACCGTGATACTGAACTGACTGGCAAGCACCATGGCGGTGGTGTCTGCCTCTACATCAATCCACGCTGGTGCAAAACAGTTGTTGTCAGAGAAGAACTGTGCAACCCTGACATTGAACTCTTGGCTGTCTCCCTGCGTCCCTTCTACCTTCCCAGGGAATTCCCACAACTGTTTTTCATTCTGGTTTATATCCACCCCAGAGCAAATGCATCCACTGCTACGGAACATATAAGAAATATGCTCGACAGACTCGAACTGATATCTCCGGATGCCCCCAAATTCATCATGGGTGACTTCAATCACTGTTCAATTGACAAGTCACTTAAAGGATTTTACCAGTATGTCAACTGTACCACCCGTCTAGGGAAAACACTGGACAAATGCTATGGGTCAGTCCCAGACGCCTACAGAGCCGTCTCCCTCCCTCCCCTAGGCTCTGCTGACCACAGCAGCATACTGCTCGTTCCTGCCTACACACCTGTGGTAAAGAGAACAGAGAAAGTCATCAAGGACATCAAACAGTGGACACCGGACAGTATTGACAGGCTTCAAGGGTGTTTTGAAACCACAGACTGGAATACCCTCACATCCTCCTCCACCAACATCAGTGAGCAAGCGGATATAGTCTCAGCATACATCACTTTCTGTGTAGACAATATTATCCCCTCCAAGAAAGTCACAATCTTCCCTAACAATAAACCCTGGGTGACTAAAGATCTAAAAAACATATTGAATAAGAAAAAGAGAACATTTTTTACCGGTTCTGAAGTTGAGAAGAAGGAGGTAAACAGAGAGGTCAAGCGGGCCATAAAAATTGCCAAGCTGAAATACAAGAACAAAGTGGAGCAGACCTTTGGAAAAGGGAACCTCCGTGCGGCTTGGCAGGGCCTCAAGAACATGGCAGCAGTGAACTCTGTCTCTACCAGCCGCAAGCCCATTCAGGTAGCAGGAAGCAGCTCCACTTCACTCCCGAATGATCTCAACTCCTTCTACACCAGATTTGAAAAGGACAATAGCACCCAGCTAGAATCAATCGTCTCCACACTCAGACCTGATGACTCCGGCCTCAACATCAACACATCAGAGGTGGTGAGAGCCCTCAAAAGGACTAAAAAGAACACAGCTCCAGGGCCAGACAACATCTGTGGGCGGACCCTATGGCACTGTGCTGAGCAGCTGGGAGGTGTGTTCCAGCATCTGTTCCAGGGCTCTTTGACCAGCAGCACAGTCCCCGCGATGTGGAAAAACTCAACAGTGATTCCCATCCCAAAGAAGGGCACCACCAAGGTCCTGAATGACCTTAGACCGGTGGCTCTCACCTCCCTGATCATGAAGGCCATGGAGAGGATCATCAAGGAGCACATCACCAAGGCAACTGGCTCGATGATGGATCCATTGCAGTTTGCTTACCAGGCTGGCAGGGGTGTCGATGACGCAAAAATATTCATCTTAAACACCATCCATAAGCATCTGGAAATCCCCAAGGCCACAGCCAGACTTCTGTTTGTAGACTTCTCATCAGCATTCAACACCATGCAGCCACATATTTTGGCTGAGAAGCTCATCACCCGCTTCCACCTCAACCACCAACTCACTCTGTGGATTATAGACTTCCTCACCAACAGATCACAGAGGGTGTTGGTGAACCACACCTTGTCCGACACCCTCTTCACCTTCACTGGCTCTCCACAAGGCTGTGTCCTCTCCCCACTTCTCTTCATTCTCTACACTGATGACTGCAGATCCACCCAGCCAAACTGCCACTTTGTAAAATTTGCTGATGACACAGTTCTCCTGTCTCTTCTTCCCAGCCACACACAACATCACAGCTCAGCCCTGCAGGACTTTATAGTATGGTGTGAAAAGTCTTGTCTTGAGCTAAATATAAGCAAAACCAAGGACATGATTGTGACTTTTTCCCCCCAACAGAGACAGATGGCTGAGGCAGCCACCACTATCATCCAGCAGGAGCCAGTGGAGATAGTGGAGGTATACAAATACCTGGGAACAGCCTTCGACAACCTGCTAAGGTTTTCCTCTAACATAGAGGAAATCCTTAAAAAGTGCCATCAGAGACAGTACCTACTCAGGAAGCTGAAGTCATTTGGGATTAACAAAGACATTCTCACTACATTCTACTACGCATTCATTGAAAATGTAATAACCTTCTCTTTCACTAGCTGGTTCCACTCCATCACCCTGCAAAACAGAAACCGCCTGTTGAATGTGGTCAAGGTCTGCTCAAAAATCATTGAGCAGCCCGTCCGAACTCTCACTGCCCTATGCGACCAACAGTCTGTAAAGTTAACACGCAGGATTCTTCAGGACCCCTCTCACATCCTGTTT
Source organism: Leucoraja erinaceus (assembly GCF_028641065.1). Lineage (NCBI taxonomy): Eukaryota > Metazoa > Chordata > Chondrichthyes > Rajiformes > Rajidae > Leucoraja > Leucoraja erinaceus. The sequence goes on along the minus strand of NW_026576236.1, from coordinate 1,523 downwards.
CCTGAGTTTGAGTGGCTCCCCTCAGGACGCAGACTCCGCTGTCCGGGTTGCCGGACACAGAGGAGGAAGGCAACCTTCATCCCCAGGGCTGTCCAGCTTTTTAATGCTGATCACTGACTCATGAACATATGAAATGAAATAACCTTCTATATGCACTTTTTTAATTGAAGCACTTAGGAAGCACTTTAAAAACTATTGCTATGTGTTGAATGTTGATGTGTGATTGTGCAGTGTGTCTGTGAAATGCGTGTGCTGGTTGATTGTGCAGTATGCGTGCTGCTTATGTTTGTTGATTGTGTCCCTTTTTAAAAAGCTACTGTAATGCGCCTTTTTAAATTGCCCCTCGGGGACGAATAAAGTGCTTTGATTGAATTGAACATAAAGGGTGGTAGCGGTACGTTTTTTTTTTTTTTAATGCTGCAACTGGTTGATATGTGGAATGTGCTGCCTACGGAGGTGGTGGACTCAGATGTAGTTACTACTTTTAGTGGCTTATAAATGTTAATTTAAATTTAAATGAGGCATTTAGTTTAGTTTAGTTTTAGAGATACGCCCTGTAACAGGCCCTTCAGAGCCCACCGAGTCCACATCGCCCAGCGGATCCCCGCAAATTAAACACTATCCTACACACAGACTAGGGTCATTTAACACATGCCGCAAGCCAATTAACCTACATACCTGTTGAATTTGAAGTGTGGGAGGACACCGAAGATCTCGGAGAAAACCCACGCTGAGAACGTTGAAACGCCATATCGGAGCACCCCTCGTCATGATTGAACCCAGTTCTCCGACGTTTGCAATTACGCATGTGCCGGCACTCCATAAGATTTTCAGAAGGTTAAATGGTCAGGACTTCCCCAGGGCCTACTGTATTTTTACTGGGACTACTGTTGATAGCAGCAAGGTCCAGCATGGAATGTGATGGGCCGAATGACCTGTTTCTGTGCTTGGAATGACTCTCTAACGGGGCATCATCACACTCACAAGACTGGGTGTGGTAATATTGCACTCCAACAAGGTCATGTGAGAAACTACCCAATGCACTTTTCATGCTGGCACATTCCATAAAACATTTGAGCAGACCTGCTGACGATGGAAGTGGCCTAGATTGGCACAAAAATCTGTAGTACCTCAGGCGGGTCAGGCCAGCATCAGGCAGCAGGGGTCTGGTGAAAAGAATAGGTGACATATCGGGTCAGACCCTTCTTCAGAGGGAGAGGTCAGGGGAAAGGGACACCAGAGAAATAGACGGTGATATAGCGAGATATAGATCAAGAATGAAGATAGGCATAAAAAAGTATTTACGAAGACTTGCAGATGCTGGAAAATCAAAGGTACCCAAAAAAATTCTGGAGAACTCGGCGGGGTGTCAGCATCATCTATAGAGTCGAAGGAGGATAGGCAACTCCCCTATGATAGACAATGAGACTCACAAAGTACAATTGATTCATCAAGAGCATACGAACATCAGGGGTAAGGGACAACAATGAAAGCAGAAGAGAGCCACCTCCTTATATTTGCTC